>NW_027017133.1:0-26356 GCF_036013445.1 Caloenas nicobarica
TTTCCTTTCCTTGCCTTTCCTTTCCTTTCCTTTCCTTGCCTTTCCTTTCCTTGCCTTTTCCTTTCCATTCCTTTCCTTTTTCTTGCCTTGCCTTGCCTTGCCTTTCCTTTCCTTTCCTTTCCTTTCCTTTCCTTTCCTTTCCTTTCCTTTCCTTTCCTTTCCTTTCCTTTCCTTTCCTTTCCTTTCCTTTCCTTTCCTTTCCTTTCCTTTGTCTTTCCTTTCCTTTGTTTTCCTTTCCTTGCCTTTCCTTTCCTTGCCTTTCCTTTCCTTGCCTTTCCTTTCCTTGCCTTTTCCTTTCCATTCCTTTCCTTTGTCTTTCCTTTCCTTTGTTTTCCTTTCCTTGCCTTTCCTTTCCTTGCCTTTCCTTTCCTTGCCTTTTCCTTTCCATTCCTTTCCTTTTTCTTGCCTTGCCTTGCCTTGCCTTGCCTTGCCTTGCCTTGCCTTTCCTTCCTTTCCTTTCCTTTCCTTTCCTTGCCTTGCCTTTCCTTTCCTTTCCTTTCCTTTCCTTGCCTTTCCTTGCCTTTCCTTGCCTTTCCTTTCCTTGCCTTTCCTTTCCTTGTCTTTCCTTTCCTTTCCTTTCCTTTCCTTTCCTTTCCTTTCCTTTCCTTTCCTTTCCTTTCCTTTCCTTTCCTTTCCTTTCTTTCCTTTCCTTTCCTTTCCTTTCCTTTCCTTTCCTTTCCTTTCCTTTCCTTTCCTTTCCTTTCCTTTCCTTTCCTTTCCTTTCCTTGCCTTTCCTTGCCTTGCCTTTCCTTGCCTTGCCTTTCCTTGCCTTGCCTTTCCTTGCCTTGCCTTTCCTTTCCTTTCCTTTCCTTTCCTTTCCTTTCCTTTCCTTTCCATTCCTTTCCTTTCCTTTCCTTTCCATTCCTTGCCTTTCCTTTCCTTGCCTTTCCTTTCCTTGCCTTTCCTTTCCTTGTCTTTCCTTTCCTTTCCTTTCCTTTCCTTTCCTTTCCTTTCCTTTCCTTTCCTTTCCTTTCCTTTCCTTTCCTTTCCTTTCCTTTCCTTTCCTTGCCTTGCCTTTCCTTTCCTTTCCTTTCCTTTCCTTGCCTTTCCTTTCCTTGCCTTGCCTTTCCTTGCCTTGCCTTTCCTTTCCTTTCCTTTCCTTTCCTTGCCTTTCCTTCCCTTTCCTTGCTTTTCCTTTCCTTTCCTTTCCTGTTCACCTCATCACCCTGTGCCTGCTCTGGGGACCTTACGAAGGACTGCCCTGCCCTGAATCGCCTGTCTCCAGATCCCCGGGAGTCGGCCCTAGCGAGAGATCTCAGTCTCACGTCCCTCGCCCCGACGCCCGTCCCATTCATTCCCGGTACACTCCCGAGACACCACGGACACACTTTCCAGGGAGCTAGCTATTCCAACTGGATTGAGTCGGCGTGCTCTCTTTGGCTGCTTTCCACCCCATCGCGCTGTACTCCTATTGGATGCTCATTCCTGCGCTCCGCCACCACAAGCCCAAGCCCTGCGCCAGACCTGACTGAGGAGTGCGCCCATTTGGGCATGCGCAGTAGGGACTTCACAAGCACCGCCACTTCGCCAACCTCATTGGCTGCCTACACACGTCAATCGCCATTCTCTCCGCCTATCAGCGCTTCGCCCCTCAACCTTGCTCACGCCGTCTGATTGGCCCGCTCTTCATCCTCACTCGCCTTCTTGCCGCCCTGCGGGGACCCCGAGCGCATTTGGCCGTGCAATTTCAAAGATGGAAACTAAAATAAAGAACAAACCGCCGTCATTCACTTATTCTAAAAAGGTGTGCGGATGCCTAACCATACCACAAAAAAACCTTAGCTTTCATTTTCCTCCTGCACTAAAATTGCATAGGTGTGAACTCGTAAAATTAAACCATCCATCTCCCAGACACACGCTTCGAACTTGACTACGGTGGGTTTCTGTTTGTCTTACACCAACGGACTTGCACATTTGTGAGTAAACATTCATTTTGAAGCACAGCCCCTCCTGGGGGAAAAAACCGAAACCTAACTCTAACCCTAATGCTAACCCGAACCCGAACCCTAACCCTAACCTAAACCGTAACCCTAAACCCTGACCCTAACCAAACGTATTCAGATGGTGTCCCTTGGATGATCTTTGCAAAAAGCACACCCACAGGACTGCAGAGGCCAACTCAACATGAGACATGTGCCATGAGACCTGTCCCCAGGGATGACACAATTATTGTGTAACCAATAAGCAACGTTTGAACAATTGGCTCTCTAGGACTGCCCTGAGGTTGTCGTTGTTGTGATAAGTTTTGGCATATAATGACTGTGACTTTTGTTGCTGACATGTTTGCTTTCTAGCATCTAGACTTGTACAGCTCTGAAATAGAGAGCATCTGTTTCTAAGATTGGTTCACTGCACACGGGGAGCGGACTCCCACTTCAGCAAGAACATCTCTACTACCCGTTTCCTTGATAACTCCAGATTCCTGCTCTCCAGATAAACGAATCTCTCTTCTTCGCGGTGACCTTTTTGCAAAACGCTCTCTGTAGCAGTCCTGCGAAAGGAAGAGAGTAGCTGGGAAACCATGCTTGGGGATGCAGGGAAAAATATGGACGCACATGAAAACTCGTGCGTGGATATCTATGTACTCACATCACTGCACATGCACGCTGCTGGTTACACATCATGGCGCACGCAAACATACATGCTCCTGTATACTCACAAGGTTTCATACACACTCCTTCCATATTTACACTCACAGATCAGACTGAACACACACAGTTGTGATCACACACCACTATACGCGTCCTATTTCCCACACATCTATAAACCCAGCCACAAAATCCATGGTCTCACAAACCTGCCTGGTGTGCACATGCACACACGCTGACAATAAACCTATCCGAAGCATCTCCTATCCTGAGATCAAGAAGCACAGGAAATAAGGCAGACTGAGATCCCTTTCTATGGCTCTGTTCCTTAGCTGTCTTTACTGCAAGTGGAGACTGCACTGACAAGAGATTGTCAGTATCCAGAACCTTTCTCCACTCCAGCCAGGCTGGTCGCCCACTCGTGTTTGTACTGGAACTGCTCTACGCTGGTGCAGTATACTCTGTGCTGGGATGCATATGAGGACTCCGTTTGTGGGGGCGAACTTGTGCTGTGTGTGTTCAGGTCCCCTTCCAACCCTATCCCTATGGCCTTTCCCTTCACTTGGTGGCATGAGCAGACAAAGTTCCTCCAGTATGATTTTTGGACCGATATCAGACTCTGCTGTTCTTTCCTTAAATGACCTGTTTGGAAATCTTTCTTCTGCAGATACAACACGGACAATCTTGACAAAAGACCCTTTTCTTTTCTTCCTCTTTAACGCCTATTTTGTTGAATTTCTCATGCAAATCGAAGGCTTAGTGGTTTTCTTTGTAGGACTAGGTATGCCTAGAGAAAGAGATCGGGTCAGAATACTCAGCGTCTTCTTCTGTGTTGGAGCCAACCTGCTCTCCCTTGTACGCGACTAAAGAACAAATAGGATTCCTCAGGGAAACAAACGCAGACATGTTGCCAGAAGCATTCAGATATGTGCACACAAGCATCACCTGCATGCGTATGCAGCTACTGAAAAATCACATAATTCTTCACACAAAGACAGATAAGAAAAGCCTGTCCACAAACACATTTATTTACAGAAATACTCATGTGAAATGCACGTTCATGCCTCAGTGTAAAAACGTTTGTTTATGTTTAGTATTCTGCACACTCATGTATATGGCGGCTCGAGAATAAACAGTGGGAAGGTTGCCTGTGTTTGACGACCCTGTGCATGAAAGCAGGTGTTGGGCCCTATTCCTCCTTAGGCTGGTGTAAGGCCCAACTGTGCTGTTGGTTGGAAAGTTACTGCGTATGCTTGGTTGCACAGCCTTAACGTTTTTCCTGTGGACAGATTGGAGGGAACTCTGCTAGTAAAGGAAAAAAAAGAGAAGAAGGTAGGGGTGCCATGCTACCTCTTTCCCTTGGCAGGGTCTTCACTGTCGCGAGACAGGAGATTCTTAGCAATAGATCAACAAGAGAAATGTAACAGAAGACATCGTAAGAGAAAAAAACGAGCAGAGCATCTATTCACAAGCTCGTCCGTGGTATATGGTTGAACGCAAGCACATCGTGCACCTGCTAAAGTAAATACTTTTCCTGTAACATTCTGGTAGCGGCACGACTTGCATCATCTAGGATAGCTACAGACTTGAGCCTATGACCATGGACACATTGTTCCCACGTGTTTCGAGGTGGTGTAAGCTTCTGCCCTAGCTCTCCGTTTCTCCACATGCATGCGAGCACATATCTTTCTCTCAGCAAGCATGTGTGTTATTGTAGCCCAATATGTACTTCTGCGGGTGTGCGTGAGGACTGTTGAAAGGCTGTGCGTTTGGAATGCCTGCCATCACTGCTCAACCTGAACAGATACTAGGGAAATCATAGAGATAGAGGCAACAAAGCAAAGTCAAGGAAGAAACGAGATTTGTTCCATACAGTCTATTTCCCTTCGCTGACTTTTCACAGTTACACCAGGAAAAAAGCTTAGCGGTAGATCTACTGGAGAAATGTGTCTAAACTGGTCAATCAGCGAAAAAACTGCAGAGCCTGCTATGAAGCAAAAATCTATCTGAAGGACCTTTAGCTACTACGTGCAGCAGAGAAGGTACTTCAATCCTCAGCTACACTTCTTTGTCTTTGCCTCTCGTTTAGAGCGCACTCTCTTCGTTCTTCTTTCACTTCTTTCACTTCTTTCACTTCATGGAGTGTGCCTGTGCTTCCCCTGCCTTCCAATCCCTCTCATCAGCACTTCTGCAACAGGGTTAGAAGGAGATCTGCACACACATGCCGTTTTGACCCTCCACACGCAGACTCCTCAGATGCCTCCCGTCACAGAGAATACTGCCCCAGCGTAGAGCAGTTCCAATACTCACACGTATGTGTGGTCAGCCTGACTGGACTGGGGAAAAGTTCAGAAGGTCGTGAATCTCTTGTCCGTGCATTCTCTGTTTGGAGTAAAGAGTGACAGGGAAGATAGCCAGAGAAAGATTAGAAAGCTTGTGGCTGCACGTAAACACGTTCTTGTGTCTGTGTGTGTACAGATGACGGCGTGTTCAGGAAGAGGCAAAGTACTCCGTTTCCGTCGCGATGTGCATAGAGGCGCTTAAGGGGTTGCTTATCTGCAGAGGTACCTGTGTGCCACTCGTTTAAGGGCGAAAACACTTCTGCATCTCTGGGTAAAAAAGCGAACATTCCTGTTCACAGACTGTGGCTTATTCTCGCACCTGCCTACAGGCACGCCTCTGAAAGCCAAGGATTGCATATCTATATGTACAAGCACTTGCGCCAGGGTAGTCCGTCAGGAACGTGCTTACCCTCACAGAAATAGGAACGTGCTTGCGTTCCACCATACATCATGGATAAGCTTGTGAACACTGTGCTATTCTTCCTCTGCACGGCATGTTTTTTTGTATTTCTCTGGCAGATCGAACGTTTAGTAGATTTCTTTGTAGGACTAGGTATGCCGAGAGAAACAGATTGCGTAGGAAAAGTCGCAGTCTGCCTTCTTCAGTGTTGGAGCCTACTGCTCTCCCTGTCTGAGTCCAAATGCGCATATAGGATTCCTCACCGAGACACGGGCAGAAGTCTTTCCACAAAAATACATGTATGTGCTAAAACTACAACCTGCATGCAAACGCATATACCTAAAAGCAAATCCATGTTGACACACTGATGTATAATATTGCCAAATATGTCCTTTAGCTAAAGAAGGGCAGAGACTGCTGTCAAGCAAAATTCGCCTCTGAAGGATCTTGGGCTACTTCCTGCCAGCAAGGAAAAGCTTCCATCCTCAGCACCTCTTCACCCTCTTTATTTCTTCTTTAAACAACACTCTTTTCGTCCTTCTTTCCCTTACAATTGCCTGGAATGTGCCTGGGCTCCCCTCTCTTCCAACAACTCTCATCAGCACTATTGGAATTGAGTAAGAAGGAGCTCTGCACACACAGAGTACATATGCGCCCACACACGCAGAGTCCTCTTATGCCGCCCATCACATAGAATATTGCACCAGCCTAAAGCAATTCTAATAGTCAAACGTATGTGTGACCAGCATAGCTGGAGTGGGGAAAGGATCAGGATTCTGAAAATCTCTTGTCCGTCTTGTCTGTCTGCTTGGAGTAAGAGAGCTAGAGAACAGAGCCGAAGAAAGGATCTTAGCCTTCTTTATTTCCAGCGTTTCTTACTTCATGGTAGGTGTTTCTATCGATAAGGATTGGTTTATTCTCTGTGTGTGTGCACTTATGAACTAGGCAGCTTAGAGCGATTATGCCATACTGTGTCTTTGCCTATATATCCCCGAAATTGTAGGTGCATAATTGTGTGTGATCGCCAGTGGGCATATGTATTCACCTTGATTTCTGAATATAAATAGGGAAGGAGTCTGCATGTGTTGCTGACGGCATTCATATAAGTTGGGGATTCATTTTTGAAGTGGTAATGACTACAGAATGATAGGAGGAGAGAATCATTGCCCATGCTTTAAAAGGGTCTGGTTGGGGAAGAATCTGCATGGCCACATGCATGGCCCAGGGAATAGGGTTTCTCATTTCCTTCACAGTCTGGGCCAAGGCACATGTAGAGGGAACTGGGTACCTGAATGCTCTTCCCATCTGTAGGGAGATTCCATGACTTACTGAAATAGAAGTGAGGGAATGGGGGTGAGAGCAAAGCCGGTGATCAGTATTAGGTCCCTATGTGTGAGGAATTAAAATTTTGCTTTTGTGATAGTTGTGCCCATCTTACAGGTGCGGAGGGTGTTTTGCTTCTATCCAAAGATGTATTGAGGTGGAAAAAAGTACGAACTTAAGAGCAAAGACGACACTTTTAAGCAGACTTTCTTTCATTTAACAGCACTTGTTGTTATCCTCCATAAGTTCTCCAAAGACCGGACGCTTTTGCAGTGCTCGTATTCACACAATCATCGTGTTTTCCAATCTATAGCTGGAGGCGTTGTCTGATGTGTTTGCCTATCATAGAACAGCTCAGTTCTCTCTCCTTTAAATATTGCTGGGTTTTAAGGCAGGCAATAAGTGTAACACCATTGTTTTAATTTGAAATAGAACAAAGAAGCAGTCTAATCTCTTTGCATGTGGGCCACACCAGTTGACTATAGTCTGCAGTGACGTAGTAAGGAAAATCAACTTTATCTCTTCTAAACTAAAAGGACAGCACATGACTTTTTTTACTGTGTACTGCCAGGGAGCAAGGAAAAGCAGCTGACTCAAGCTGAGAACGATGAACGGGCAGGGTGTAACTCAGGTGGTGGGCAGTGGCTTACATCCTTAATGGCCTTAACAGAGTACGATTGGAAGGTCTTTGTCCTCCTGCAGGTAGCATTGCTTATTGCAACAACAGAAAAGTACAATTCACATAAACAGAGCATTGCTTCCTGCTTAGCATGCACCATTATATTTCACAATGCAACAGCAGATGTACTACAAGCTATCATTGATCTTTAAATCACACACCAACAGAGGAATACAGGGGTTTTCTTTAGGACTCCGAGACAAATGAAGCAATCACTCTAAAGCAATATATGCCAAGTATGAAAAAGTAACAAGCGTGCTTATAGAATATTTGAATACATTAGGAATCTGTGGGAGTCACAAGCTTGCAAACCACAACCCCAGGTATTGCGGACACGGTCTTATCAAGGTCACAATCTTCCAGAAGAAGGCAACCCAGGAACTACCTGAAGACAAATGCATGGCCCACCTCTCCGCCTCGCCTGTATTTGGCTTTTTTCCTGGTATCTGGCCAGGATCCATGCCACTGCGTCCCTGCTGTTTGTTGTCCTGACTTGCCTACCCTTCTTTTTGCTATTCAGCAAAAAAAGAGTGCAAATTTCCCGGGGAAGCTAATGCTCAGGTACACTTTGACTGTTCATCAAGGAGAGAACAAAAATCCTACATAGACATTGAGGCATAGGCCCAATAAGAGGTTCTCCAGCTTCATTCGGTAAATGGCCTCTTTGGAAAACTTTCTCTGGTAGATCTACCACTCAGTGTTTTTCCCGTGTAACTGCCAAAACTCAGCCTAGGGAAACCGCCTATATCAAACACAATACAATCCTGCCTCGTTTCTGCTTTGTTGCCTCTGCCTAGATGATTTCCCTTTTCTCTGTTCACTTGAGCGACCATGATTGTTCCGATACACAGAAGTACAACCAACACACATACTGCCAAAAGAGACAATCAGTTGAGCTCATTCCTTTCGAATGTTGCTGCGCTGATGTACATGTGCAATGAAATTAACACACATGCTTGTTGAGAGAAAGACTCACATGCGTGTGGAGAGATGGATATATACAGCAGGCACTTAGGCATGCAGACTTTCAGGCACACTCTCTCCACGCACACTGGGTCAAGTCTGCAGGTATCCTAGACATTGACAGTCGTGCCACCACTTGTAACTGTGCAAAGCTACGAAACAAAGAGTTACACTTGCTCTCGCACAAGCACACAATGTTTGCCCTCAGCTATACATGAGGGACAAGCTTGTGAAGAGATGCTCTGCTGTTCTTTCTAGTTATGACATGTTCTGCTTCTTTTCTCTTGTAGATCGATTGCAAAGCGTCTTTCCTCATATGACTGCGAAGCATTTGCCTTAGGAGAAAAGTATCACGGCACAGCATTCAGTTCTGCCTACGTCTGTCTTTGTTCCTTTACTAGCAGATATCCCTTGCATCCGTCCAGACGAGAAATGCAGGACTGTGCATCACCATATACACGGAACCTTTCCATAGAACAGCACAGCAGTACACTCACGCCTAAACAGGAATGGAGCCCACGTCAAGGCACACACGTGGACAGACAAGCATTTTAAGCACAAGTGCTTCCACCCACAGGATCGGCCAAGAACAGCACGTATCTGCAGGTGCTCTCCAAATGTGTATTCTCTCGTGCAGACACGCATATATGTGTGCAGTATCCCAAACATAAACAGACGTGTTTACCCTCAACAACGGAAGTACTTTTCACATAAGTCTTTCTGTAAAGAGATGTGAGAGGGCGTGATTGCAGGTGTGCATTTGTGTTGCCACGTTTTTGCTTATATATCAGTGTATGAAAAGATACGTGCTTTTCTCTGGCTGCATATGCATGCACTTTGTGGTGGGTACAAATACCTGAAGGCTTGTGGAAAGGTTTCTGCGCCTTTTCCGGACTCCTCTGTGTGCACGTGGACAAACAGAAGAGATAGCAGCTAGGTTCCAACACTATAGAAGGCACACGGCAAGATTTCCTGCTTTACCTCTTCCTCTCGGTATACCGCTAAGTTTGCGATCTGAAAGAGAAACGCAAAAAAGTATGCCGCACGGAGAAGAGCAGCCGAGCATCTGTTCACAACCTTTCTTGTGATATATGGTTGAACGCAAACACGTTGGTTCTTCTGTGAGACTGCGCACACTGGTGCAAGTGGTTGTACATACATTCAGTCCTTGGGTGTGGGGCTTTCGAAAGTTTGCCTGTAGGCAGGTGTGAATATATGCTGCTTTCTGAACACTCATAATCCATTTTTTACCCAAACATATGGAGATGCTTGGTCCTAAATTTGAACAGTCTCCTCAGGTTTTGATTTTTGGATGTTTAATGGGAGTAATATTCGTGGTGGTCCAGTGGACCCAACACCTGTATTCCCTCTTATTCGCTCCCCAGATTTGGGCACACGTGATTTAAACGGAATCAATTGTGCTATTTTGCTCCTTTGGAGATGTTTACTGGTGGTGCTATGGTTTGGACCATGATCGTTTATACACCTGAGTAATCTGCATCAGTCATACCAGATAGGACAAAAAACCGTTGTCTTGGTGTTGATGATTGTACAGATAATAGCACACATAACACGTGACGGAGAGGACCTTTCATATTGGATGGAATACAATGCACCTTTGACTCTATCAATGTTATTTCTACTGCTGCCTCCACGTCCACTCCAGCACTTCCTGCTGTGGCAGAGGGGACGCTGTCCAGACACCCTGCATTTGTTTCGTAGAGAGCTGGGGACTCGCGCTCCTCTGCAAGTTTCAGGTGCTGGTTCTGACACTGCCATACTCAACAGATCATCAATACCATGGCAAACAGTAACGGTATCAAACCATAGTGCTATATCAGCTACTACCATTTGGTGGCAAACGGAGGGACTGTGTTTGTATCTCTGAGACAGTACTCAGCAAGTATATTGCTTTTGTTGCCAGGTAAAAGCAAACTGGTCTTGCACTGAGCTGCAGGTGGGGTGGAGGGTGGGTGCAGTGTTGGCGGGAGAACTAGTGTTGGGTGGCTTTTTGCATAAGCACTGACTTTTGCAAGATGCAAAAAAAAAATCTGATGCTATGATCCCACCCATTTCTGATCGTGGGATACCAGCTTGTACTAATCATTCCACATTAGTGATTAGTGTTCTCATCGCCTGTGCTGTAACAGCTTTCAGTTTTGCCGGATTTCCGTTATCCACCACCCAAACAGGGGGTCCTGAAATTACAGCCCCAATTCCCCTCAAGGCATTTGCTAGAGTGCCTCCACTACCTGCAGCATTTGTCACTGCTGGCAGAATCATGAGTATTAGTGAGGCAGGCACTCCTCTCCAAAGTTGCATTTTACTACTTCTTGTCACTGCTAACCTGTCCGGATCAGATCCCATAATCAATGCATACACAGCCTCCATCTGCTGCACTAAATCAATACTTTCCTCCGCTGTGCACCAATTTCCACGGACAACACAGATTCAACAGGTTCAGCATATGCTGTTGAAACTGCTGCACGCAAACTGTGACATAGCGTAGGTGCAATAACATCTTGCCAGTTCGGACGTCTGTCAGTTTGCAGCTGAGCATATCATTGTTGTACCTGATCATCACTGGCTAGAGGGCTTAAGAAATTTTTTCATCTGCTAACAAACAGAGAGACACAGCTCCACTATCCCAAGCTGGCAAAATCCTTGACGGTGTTCCTTCCCCGCTTGTCTGCTGAGAGATCTCTGAAAATGCCGTTAACTCCTTCGGAGAGTGAGTACGAGCGAGTTGCCCCCCCTCATCTGCTTGTTCGTGCTGCTGCATCATTTGTATGGGGGGGTTGTGCTCCCACCACCTCCCTGCCTTTTGAGTCAGGATCAAATTCACACTCAATATTGGAGTCTGAGGATTCACTCCATGTATTTCCATCCCATTCCTTGGGATTCCAAGAGCGTTTTGTAGCAAGAGCACAAACCTGAGAACAAAGAAACTCACATTTTGCATATTTTTCCCTTTGTTCCTTAGCAATACACACTAGCAACCGGTCTACATTATCTTGCAGCTCATAGCACCGCTCTGCTTGGACAGTAAATACTTCTTGTGCGATCACCTTTGCATCTTGTAAAATCCCAACCTGCTTTTCCAATCCTCTTATTTTACTCTGCAATGCAACAACTTCACGATCAAGAGCTCTAAGAGCAGTAACGAATAACCATCCCAATCTCCCCGCCAATTTGCGAGAAGAAGTCAATGCTGCTCTTCATGGAAAACTTAGCATAGCTGTCTGAATTACCCGGGGGATAATCACCGCCCCATCATCAATCTGAGGCCATGCCTCCGGCGGAGCCAGTTCAGACAGGAGAGCAGCCACGGGGGCCCAGCGCTCCGTACTGAGCCATCCTGGAGTTTGGGGAGTCACCCTCGAGGCCTCCCCTGTCCCCGGTGTTTTTGCAAACCCCAGCACGGCTGGTTCTAGTGACCTCCGACTAACGCCAAATGTGTACACATACACAGGCGTATCGCAAGAAGAGCCAGAGGCCACAAAGGCATTGCAAAGAGCAAGTTGTATTTTAGTTACCTCTCTACTGGGGGATCTCCGAAGTCGCACCTAAGCTCCCAGGCAGAGGTGACACAAGCGGGGACGCAGGCGCTGGTAAGTTCAGCCCTGCTGGAAGACCACTGGGTCTGCTGAGCTCGCCTGTATTTCAAGGCTTCAGGCAGGCGCAGCCTCCCGCTCTTTCTCACAACAAAGCAAGAATCTCAGACATAGTGATAAGGTGCCAAGAGCTTCTCGCAGGCCTAAGTTATCTAACACAGACGTTCTACTCATTAAGCACACAAGGTCAGTAAAACAATTAGAGTGATGTATGTACTTTTTCTACAGACAGGTGCAAGTCACTTGAGTGTATTTACATTTAACTAACATCCTCGCCAAATCTACCGCTACATTCCCATATAGACACATAAATCAATGAATACAAGGGTTGCTTTTGTTTGATTTTATTTTATTTTGTTGTTTATTTGTAAATTTACTTTATTTTATGTTAATTTTTTTGAGATCTGGCAGTGGGCACCGCAGGCTGCTCCTTTGTGTCCTGCTCGGGGCCTCGTGACGGCTACATTGCCGGGTGCTGGTATTGTGTGATGGGGGTGACGGAGACACACATGTGCAGCCCCGCCTGCAACCCTGCGCCCAGCACCCTTTGGAGGAAGACTTTGGGGTGCTGGCCCCGAATCAGTCCCTGTACCTACAAAATAGGGGAGTGAGCAGCCTAAGAGTGTCCTTCTTTTGCAAAATTACTGTGCGGATTTGTTGCCAGGGCAAACTTACTTCCAGTAGCTTACTGCCTGTGGTATCAGTTTTGGAGGACTCAGGGCTCGCTCAGGGCTTGTCATAGAGAACACCGGGCAAAACAGACAAGAACTCCTCTCCTCTCCTCTCCTCTCCTCTCCTCTCCTCTCCTCTCCTCTCCTCTCCTCTCCTCTCCTCTCCTCTCCTCTCCTCTCCTCTCCTCTCCTCTCCTCTCCTCTCCTCTCCTCTCCTCTCCTCTCCTCGTTTCTTTCCTCAAAGACACTGTTTGACGGAAAAGACTGGGGGGTTTCAGTTCCAAATTCCAATACAAGGACAAAAACCACAATGAATACAAGTGTTCTTTTGCTTTGATTTTTTTATTTTTTTGTCCTTCCGTTCCCTTCCTTTCCTTTCCTTTCCTTTCCTTTCCTTTCCTTTCCTTTCCTTTCCTTTCCTTTCCTTTCCTTTCCTTTCCTTTCCTTTCCTTTCCTTTCCTTTCCTTTCCTTTCCTTTCCTTTCCTTTCCTTTCCTGTCCTTTCTTTCCTTTCCTTTCCTTTCCTTTCCTTTCCTTTCCCTTCCTTTCCCTTCCTTTCCTTTCCTTTCCTTGCCTTTCCCTTCCTCTCCTTGCCTTTCCATGCTTTCCTTGCCTTTCCTTGCCTTTCCTTGCCTTTCCTTGCCTTGCCTTGCCTTGCCTTTCCTTTCCTTTCCTTTCCTTTCCTTTCCTTTCCTTTCCTTTCCTTTCCTTTCCTTTCCTTTCCTTTCCTTTCCTTTCCTTTCCTTTCCTTTCCTTTCCTTTCCTTTAATTTCCTTTCCTTTTCTTTCCTTTCCTTTGTCTTTCCTTTCCTTTGTCTTTCCTTTCCTTTCCTTTCCTTTCTTTCCTTGCCTTTCCTTGCCTTTCCTTGCCTTACCTTGCCTTGCCTTGCCTTGCCTTGCCTTGCATTTCCTTTGCTTTCCTTTCCTTTCCTTTCCTTTCCTTTCCTTTCCTTTCCTTTCCTTTCCTTTCCTTTCCTTTCCTTTCCTTTCCTTTCCTTTCCTTTCCTTTCCTTTCCTTTCCTTTCCTTTCCTTTCCTTGCCTTGCCTTGCCTTTCCTTGCCTTGCCTTTCCTTGCCTTTCCTTGCCTTTCCTTGCCTTTCCCTTCCTCTCCTTGACTTTCCATGCTTTCCTTGCCTTTCCTTGCCTTTCCTTGCCTTGCCTTGCCTTGCATTGCCTTTCCTTGCCTTGCCTTGCCTTGCATTGCCTTGCCTTGCCTTGCCTTGCCTTGCCTTGCCTTGCCTTGCCTTGCCTTTGTCTTTCCTTGCCTTTGTCTTTCCTTGCCTATCCTTTCCTTGCCTTTCCTTTCCTTGCCTTTCTTTTCCTTGCCTTTCCTTTCCTTGCCTTTTCCTTTCCATTCCTTTCCTTTTCCTTGCCTTTCCTTTCCTTTCCTTTCCTTTCCTTTCCTTTCCTTTCCTTTCCTTTCCTTTCCTTTCCTTTCCTTTCCTTTCCTTTCCTTTCCTTTCCTTTCCTTGCCTTGCCTTGCCTTTCCTTGCCTTGCCTTTCCTTGCCTTTCCTTGCCTTTCCTTGCCTTTCCCTTTCTCTCCTTGCCTTTCCATGCTTTCCTTGCCCTTCCTTGCCTTTCCTTTCCTTTCCTTGCCTTGCCTTTCCCTTCCTTTCCTTTCCTTTCCTTTCCTTTCCTTTCCTTTCCTTTCCTTTCCTTTCCTTTCCTTTCCTTTCCTTTCTTTTCCTTTTCTTTCCTTTCCTTGCCTTTCCTTTCCTTGCCTTTCTTTTCCTTGCCTTTCCTTTCCTTGCCTTTTCCTTTCCATTCCTTTCCTTTTCCTTGCCTTTCCTTTCCTTTCCTTTCCTTTCCTTTCCTTTCCTTTCCTTTCCTTTCCTTTCCTTTCCTTTCCTTTCCTTGCCTTTCCTTTCCTTGCCATTCCTTGCCTTGCCTTGCCTTGCCTTGCCTTGCCTTGCCTTTCCTTTGTCTTTCCTTTCCTTTGTCTTTCCTTTCCTTGCCTTTTCTTTCCTTTCCTTTTCCTTTCCATTCCTTTCCTTTTCCTTGCCTTGCCTTGCCTTTCCTTGCCTTTCCTTCCCTTTCCTTGCTTTTCCTTTCCTTTCCTTTCCTGTTCACCTCATCACCCTGTGCCTGCTCTGGGGACCTTACGAAGGACTGCCCTGCCCTGAATCGCCTGCCTCCAGATCCCCGGGAGTCGGCCCTAGCGAGAGATCTCAGCCTCACGTCCCTCGCCCCGACGCCCGTCCCGTTCATTCCCGGTACCCCCCCGAGACACCACGGACACACTTTCCAGGGAGCTAGCTATTCCAACTGGATTGAGTCGGCGTGCTCTCTTTGGCTGCTTTCCACCCCATCGCGCTGTACTCCTATTGGATGCTCATTCCTGCGCTCCGCCACCACAAGCCCAAGCCTACGCCAGACCTGACTGAGGACTGCGCCCATTTGGGCATGCGCAGTAGGGACTTCACAAGCACCGCCACTTCGCCAACCTCATTGGCTGCCTACACACGTCAATCGCCATTCTCTCCGCCTATCAGCGCTTCGCCCCTCAACCTTGCTCACGCCGTCTGATTGGCCCGCTCTTCATCCTCACTCGCCTTCTTGCCGCCCTGCGGGGACCCCGAGCGCATTTGGCCGTGCAATTTCAAAGATGGAAACTAAAATAAAGAACAAACCGCCGTCATTCACTTATTCTAAAAAGGTGTGCGGATGCCTAACCATACCACAAAAAAACCTTAGCTTTCATTTTCCTCCTGCACTAAAATTGCATAGGTGTGAACTCGTAAAATTAAACCATCCATCTCCCAGACACACGCTTCGAACTTGACTACGGTGGGTTTCTGTTTGTCTTACACCAACGGACTTGCACATTTGTGAGTAAACATTCATTTTGAAGCACAGCCCCTCCTGGGGGAAAAAACCGAAACCTAACTCTAACCCTAATGCTAACCCGAACCCGAACCCTAACCCTAACCTAAACCGTAACCCTAAACCCTGACCCTAACCAAACGTATTCAGATGGTGTCCCTTGGATGATCTTTGCAAAAAGCACACCCACAGGACTGCAGAGGCCAACTCAACATGAGACATGTGCCATGAGACCTCTCCCCAGGGATGACACAATTATTGTGTAACCAATAAGCAAACGTTTGAACAATTGGCTCTCTAGGACTGCCCTGAGGTTGTCGTTCTTGCGATAAGTTTTGGCATATAATGACTGTGACTTTTGTTGCTGACATGTTTGCTTTCTAGCATCTAGACTTGTACAGCTCTGAAATAGAGAGCATCTGTTTCTAAGATTGGTTCACTGCACACGGGGAGCGGACTCCCACTTCAGCAAGAACATCTCTACTACCCGTTTCCTTGATAACTCCAGGATTCCTGCTCTCCAGATAAACGAATCTCTCTTCTTCGCGGTGACCTTTTTGCAAAACGCTCTCTGCAGCAGTCCTGCGAAAGGAAGAGAGTAGCTGGGAAACCATGCTTGGGGATGCAGGGAAAAAGATGGACGCACATGAAAACTCGTGCGTGGATATCTATGTACTCACATCACTGCACATGCACGCTGCTGGTTACACATCATGGCGCACGCAAACATACATGCTCCTGTATACTCACAAGGTTTCATACACACTCCTTCCATATTTACACTCACAGATCAGACTGAACACACACAGTTGTGATCACACACCACTATACGCGTCCTATTTCCCACACATCTATAAACCCAGCCACAAAATCCCATGGTCTCACAAACCTGCCTGGTGTGCACATGCACACACGCTGACAATAAACCTATCCGAAGCATCTCCTATCCTGAGATCAAGAAGCACAGGAAATAAGGCAGACTGAGATCCCTTTCTATGGCTCTGTTCCTTAGCCGTCTTTACTGCAAGTGGAGACTGCACTGACAAGAGATTGTCAGTATCCAGAACCTTTCTCCACTCCAGCCAGGCTGGTCGCCCACTCGTGTTTGTACTGGAACTGCTCTACGCTGGTGCAGTATACTCTGTGCTGGGATGCGTATGAGGACTCCGTTTGTGGGGGCGAACTTGTGCTGTGTGTGTTCAGGTCCCCTTCCAACCCTATCCCTATGGCCTTTCCCTTCACTTGGTGGCATGAGCAGACAAAGTTCCTCCAGGTATGATTTTTTGGACCGATATCAGACTCTGCTGTTCTTTCCTTAAATGACCTGTTTGGAAATCTTTCTTCTGCAGATACAACACGGACAATCTTGACAAAAGACCCTTTTCTTTTCTTCCTCTTTAACGCCTATTTTGTTGAATTTCTCATGCAAATCGAAGGCTTAGTGGTTTTCTTTGTAGGACTAGGTATGCCTAGAGAAAGAGATCGGGTCAGAATACTCAGCGTCTTCTTCTGTGTTGGAGCCAACCTGCTCTCCCTTGTACGCGACTAAAGAACAAATAGGATTCCTCAGGGAAACAAACGCAGACATGTTGCCAGAAGCATTCAGATATGTGCACACAAGCATCACCTGCATGCGTATGCAGCTACTGAAAAATCACATAATTCTTCACACAAAGACAGATAAGAAAAGCCTGTCCACAAACACATTTATTTACAGAAGTACTCATGTGAAATGCACGTTCATGCCTCAGTGTAAAAACGTTTGTTTATGTTTAGTATTCTGCACACTCATGTATATGGCGGCTCGAGAATAAACAGTGGGAAGGTTGCCTGTGTTTGACGACCCTGTGCATGAAAGCAGGTGTTGGGCCCTATTCCTCCTTAGGCTGGTGTAAGGCCCAACTGTGCTGTTGGTTGGAAAGTTACTGCCTATGCTTGGTTGCACAGCCTTAACGTTTTTCCTGTGGACAGATTGGAGGGAACTCTGCTAGTAAAGGAAAAAAAAGAGAAGAAGGTAGGGGTGCCATGCTACCTCTTTCCCTTGGCAGGGTCTTCACTGTCGCGAGACAGGAGATTCTTAGCGATAGATCAACAAGAGAAATGTAACAGAAGACATCGTAAGAGAAAAAAACGAGCAGAGCATCTATTCACAAGCTCGTCCGTGGTATATGGTTGAACGCAAGCACATCGTGCACCTGCTAAAGTAAATACTTTTCCTGTAACATTCTGGTAGCGGCACGACTTGCATCATCTAGGATAGCTACAGACTTGAGCCTATGACCATGGACACATTGTTCCCACGTGTTTCGAGGTGGTGTAAGCTTCTGCCCTAGCTCTCCGTTTCTCCACATGCATGCGAGCACATATCTTTCTCTCAGCAAGCATGTGTGTTATTGTAGCCCAATATGTACTTCTGCGGGTGTGCGTGAGGACTGTTGAAAGGCTGTGCGTTTGGAATGCCTGCCATCACTGCTCAACCTGAACAGATACTAGGGAAATCATAGAGATAGAGGCAACAAAGCAAAGTCAAGGAAGAAACGAGATTTGTTCCATACAGTCTATTTCCCTTCGCTGACTTTTCACAGTTACACCAGGAAAAAAGCTTAGCGGTAGATCTACTGGAGAAATGTGTCTAAACTGGTCAATCAGCGAAAAAACTGCAGAGCCTGCTATGAAGCAAAAATCATATCTGAAGGACCTTTAGCTACTACGTGCAGCAGAGAAGGTACTTCAATCCTCAGCTACACTTCTTTGTCTTTGCCTCTCGTTTAGAGCGCACTCTCTTCGTTCTTCTTTCACTTCTTTCACTTCTTTCACTTCATGGAGTGTGCCTGTGCTTCCCCTGCCTTCCAATCCCTCTCATCAGCACTTCTGCAACAGGGTTAGAAGGAGATCTGCACACACATGCCGTTTTGACCCTCCACACGCAGACTCCTCAGATGCCTCCCGTCACAGAGAATACTGCCCCAGCGTAGAGCAGTTCCAATACTCACACGTATGTGTGGTCAGCCTGACTGGACTGGGGAAAAGTTCAGAAGGTTGTGAATCTCTTGTCCGTGCATTCTCTGTTTGGAGTAAAGAGTGACAGGGAAGATAGCCAGAGAAAGATTAGAAAGCTTGTGGCTGCACGTAAACACGTTCTTGTGTCTGTGTGTGTACAGATGACGGCGTGTTCAGGAAGAGGCAAAGTACTCCGTTTCCGTCGCGATGTGCATAGAGGCGCTTAAGGGGTTGCTTATCTGCAGAGGTACCTGTGTGCCACTCGTTTAAGGGCGAAAACACTTCTGCATCTCTGGGTAAAAAAGCGAACATTCCTGTTCACAGACTGTGGCTTATTCTCGCACCTGCCTACAGGCACGCCTCTGAAAGCCAAGGATTGCATATCTATATGTACAAGCACTTGCGCCAGGGTAGTCCGTCAGGAACGTGCTTACCCTCACAGAAATAGGAACGTGCTTGCGTTCCACCATACATCATGGATAAGCTTGTGAACACTGTGCTATTCTTCCTCTGCACGGCATGTTTTTTTGTATTTCTCTGGCAGATCGAACGTTTAGTAGATTTCTTTGTAGGACTAGGTATGCCGAGAGAAACAGATTGCGTAGGAAAAGTCGCAGTCTGCCTTCTTCAGTGTTGGAGCCTACTGCTCTCCCCTGTCTGAGTCCAAATGCGCATATAGGATTCCTCACCGAGACACGGGCAGAAGTCTTTCCACAAAAATACATGTATGTGCTAAAACTACAACCTGCATGCAAACGCATATACCTAAAAGCAAATCCATGTTGACACACTGATGTATAATATTGCCAAATATGTCCTTTAGCTAAAGAAGGGCAGAGACTGCTGTCAAGCAAAATTCGCCTCTGAAGGATCTTGGGCTACTTCCTGCCAGCAAGGAAAAGCTTCCATCCTCAGCACCTCTTCACCCTCTTTATTTCTTCTTTAAACAACACTCTTTTCGTCCTTCTTTCCCTTACAATTGCCTGGAATGTGCCTGGGCTCCCCTCTCTTCCAACAACTCTCATCAGCACTATTGGAATTGAGTAAGAAGGAGCTCTGCACACACAGAGTACATATGCGCCCACACACGCAGAGTCCTCTTATGCCGCCCATCACATAGAATATTGCACCAGCCTAAAGCAATTCTAATAGTCAAACGTATGTGTGACCAGCATAGCTGGAGTGGGGAAAGGATCAGGATTCTGAAAATCTCTTGTCCGTCTTGTCTGTCTGCTTGGAGTAAGAGAGCTAGAGAACAGAGCCGAAGAAAGGGATCTTAGCCTTCTTTATTTCCAGCGTTTCTTACTTCATGGTAGGTGTTTCTATCGATAAGGATTGGTTTATTCTCTGTGTGTGTGCACTTATGAACTAGGCAGCTTAGAGCGATTATGCCATACTGTGTCTTTGCCTATATATCCCCGAAATTGTAGGTGCATAATTGTGTGTGATCGCCAGTGGGCATATGTATTCACCTTGATTTCTGAATATAAATAGGGAAGGAGTCTGCATGTGTTGCTGACGGCATTCATATAAGTTGGGGATTCATTTTTGAAGTGGTAATGACTACAGAATGATAGGAGGAGAGAATCATTGCCCATGCTTTAAAAGGGTCTGGTTGGGGAAGAATCTGCATGGCCACATGCATGGCCCAGGGAATAGGGTTTCTCATTTCCTTCACAGTCTGGGCCAAGGCACATGTAGAGGGAACTGGGTACCTGAATGCTCTTCCCATCTGTAGGGAGATTCCATGACTTACTGAAATAGAAGTGAGGGAATGGGGGTGAGAGCAAAGCCGGTGATCAGTATTAGGTCCCTATGTGTGAGGAATTAAAATTTTGCTTTTGTGATAGTTGTGCCCATCTTACAGGTGCGGAGGGTGTTTTGCTTCTATCCAAAGATGTATTGAGGTGAAAAAAAGTACGAACTTAAGAGCAAAGACGACACTTTTAAGCAGACTTTCTTTCATTTAACAGCACTTGTTGTTATCCTCCATAAGTTCTCCAAAGACCGGACGCTTTTGCAGTGCTCGTATTCACACAATCATCGTGTTTTCCAATCTATAGCTGGAGGCGTTGTCTGATGTGTGTGCCTATCATAGAACAGCTCAGTTCTCTCTCCTTTAAATATTGCTGGGTTTTAAGGCAGGCAATAAGTGTAACACCATTGTTTTAATTTGAAATAGAACAAAGAAGCAGTCTAATCTCTTTGCATGTGGGCCACACCAGTTGACTATAGTCTGCAGTGACGTAGTAAGGAAAATCAACTTTATCTCTTCTAAACTAAAAGGACAGCACAGGACTTTTTTTACTGTGTACTGCCAGGGAGCAAGGAAAAGCAGCTGACTCAAGCTGAGAACGATGAACGGGCAGGGTGTAACTCAGGTGGTGGGCAGTGGCTTACATCCTTAATGGCCTTAACAGAGTACGATTGGAAGGTCTTTGTCCTCCTGCAGGTAGCATTGCTTATTGCAACAACAGAAAAGTACAATTCACATAAACAGAGCATTGCTTCCTGCTTAGCATGCACCATTATATTTCACAATGCAACAGCAGATGTACTACAAGCTATCATTGATCTTTAAATCCCACACCAACAGAGGAATATAGGGGTTTTCTTTAGGACTCCGAGACAAATCAAGCAATCACTCTAAAGCAATATATGCCAAGTATGAAAAAGTAACAAGCGTGCTTATAGAATATTTGAATACATTAGGAATCTGTGGGAGTCACAAGCTTGCAAACCACAACCCCAGGTATTGCGGACACGGTCTTATCAAGGTCACAATCTTCCAGAAGAAGGCAACCCAGGAACTACCTGAAGACAAATGCATGGCCCACCTCTCCGCCTCGCCTGTATTTGGCTTTTTTCCTGGTATCTGGCCAGGATCCATGCCACTGCGTCCCCTGCTGTTTGTTGTCCTGACTTGCCTACCCTTCTTTTTGCTATTCAGCAAAAAAAGAGTGCAAATTTCCCGGGGAAGCTAATGCTCAGGTACACTTTGACTGTTCATCAAGGAGAGAACAAAAATCCTACATAGACATTGAGGCATAGGCCCAATAAGAGGTTCTCCAGCTTCATTCGGTAAATGGCCTCTTTGGAAAACTTTCTCTGGTAGATCTACCACTCAGTGTTTTTCCCGTGTAACTGCCAAAACTCAGCCTAGGGAAACCGCCTATATCAAACACAATACAATCCTGCCTCGTTTCTGCTTTGTTGCCTCTGCCTAGATGATTTCCCTTTTCTCTGTTCACTTGAGCGACCATGATTGTTCCGATACACAGAAGTACAACCAACACACATACTGCCAAAAGAGACAATCAGTTGAGCTCATTCCTTTCGAATGTTGCTGCGCTGATGTACATGTGCAATGAAATTAACACACATGCTTGTTGAGAGAAAGACTCACATGCGTGTGGAGAGATGGATATATACAGCAGGCACTTAGGCATGCAGACTTTCAGGCACACTCTCTCCACGCACACTGGGTCAAGTCTGCAGGTATCCTAGACATTGACAGTCGTGCCACCACTTGTAACTGTGCAAAGCTACCAAACAAAGAGTTACACTTGCTCTCGCACAAGCACACAATGTTTGCCCTCAGCTATACATGAGGGACAAGCTTGTGAAGAGATGCTCTGCTGTTCTTTCTAGTTATGACATGTTCTGCTTCTTTTCTCTTGTAGATCGATTGCAAAGCGTCTTTCCTCATATGACTGCGAAGCATTTGCCTTAGGAGAAAAGTATCACGGCACAGCATTCAGTTCTGCCTACGTCTGTCTTTGTTCCTTTACTAGCAGATATCCCTTGCATCCGTCCAGACGAGAAATGCAGGACTGTGCATCACCATATACACGGAACCTTTCCATAGAACAGCACAGCAGTACACTCACGCCTAAACAGGAATGGAGCCCACGTCAAGGCACACACGTGGACAGACAAGCATTTTTAAGCACAAGTGCTTCCACCCACAGGATCGGCCAAGAACAGGCACGTATCTGCAGGTGCTCTCCAAATGTGTATTCTCTCGTGCAGACACGCATATATGTGTGCAGTATCCCAAACATAAACAGACGTGTTTACCCTCAACAACGGAAGTACTTTTCACATAAGTCTTTCTGTAAAGAGATGTGAGAGGGCGTGATTGCAGGTGTGCATTTGTGTTGCCACGTTTTTGCTTATATATCAGTGTATGAAAAGATACGTGCTTTTCTCTGGCTGCATATGCATGCACTTTGTGGTGGGTACAAATACCTGAAGGCTTGTGGAAAGGTTTCTGTGCCTTTTCCGGACTCCTCTGTGTGCACGTGGACAAACAGAAGAGATAGCAGCTAGGTTCCAACACTATAGAAGGCACACGGCAAGATTTCCTGCTTTACCTCTTCCTCTCGGTATACCGCTAAGTTTGCGATCTGAAAGAGAAACGCAAAAAAGTATGCCGCACGGAGAAAGAGCAGCCGAGCATCTGTTCACAACCTTTCTTGTGATATATGGTTGAACGCAAACACGTTGGTTCTTCTGTGAGACTGCGCACACTGGTGCAAGAGGTTGTACATACATTCAGTCCTTGGGTGTGGGGCTTTCGAAAGTTTGCCTGTAGGCAGGTGTGAATATATGCTGCTTTCTGAACACTCATAATCCATTTTTTACCCAAACATATGGAGATGCTTGGTCCTAAATTTGAACAGTCTCCTCAGGTTTTGATTTTTGGATGTTTAATGGGAGTAATATTCGTGGTGGTCCAGTGGACCCAACACCTGTATTCCCTCTTATTCGCTCCCCAGATTTGGGCACACGTGATTTAAACGGAATCAATTGTGCTATTTTTGCTCCTTTGGAGATGTTTACTGGTGGTGCTATGGTTTGGACCATGATCGTTTATACACCTGAGTAATCTGCATCAGTCATACCAGATAGGACAAAAAAACCGTTGTCTTGGTGTTGATGATTGTACAGATAATAGCACACATAACACGTGACGGAGAGGACCTTTCATATTGGATGGAATGCAATGCACCTTTGACTCTATCAATGTTATTTCTACTGCTGCCTCCACGTCCACTCCAGCACTTCCTGCTGTGGCAGAGGGGACGCTGTCCAGACACCCTGCATTTGTTTCGTAGAGAGCTGGGGACGCGCGCTCCTCTGCAAGTTTCAGGTGCTGGTTCTGACACTGCCATAATCAACAGATCATCAATACCATGGCAAACAGTAACGGTATCCAACCATAGTGCTATATCAGCTACTACCATTTGGTGGCAAACGGAGGGACTGTGTTTGTATCTCTGAGACAGTACTCAGCAAGTATATTGCTTTTGTTGCCAGGTAAAAGCAAACTGGTCTTGCACTGAGCTGGCAGGTGGGGTGGAGGGTGGGTGCAGTGTTGGCGGGAGAACTAGTGTTGGGTGGCTTTTTTGCATAAGCACTGACTTTTGCAAGATGCAAAAAAAATCTGATGCTATGATCCCACCCATTTCTGATCGTGGGATACCAGCTTGTACTAAATCATTCCACATTAGTGTTCTCATCGCCTGTGCTGTAACAGCTTTCAGTTTTGCCGGATTTCCGTTATCCACCACCCAAACAGGGGGTCCTGAAATTACAGCCCCAATTCCCCTCAAGGCATTTGCTAGAGTGCCTCCACTACCTGCAGCATTTGTCACTGCTGGCAGAATCATGAGTATTAGTGAGGCAGGCACTCCTCTCCAAAGTTGCATTTTACTACTTCTTGTCACTGCTAACCTGTCCGGATCAGATCCCATAATCAATGCATACACAGCCTCCATCTGCTGCACTAAATCAATACTTTCCTCCGCTGTGCACCAATTTCCACGGACAACACAGATTCAACAGGTTCAGCATATGCTGTTGAAACTGCTGCACGCAAACTGTGACATAGCGTAGGTGCAATAACATCTTGCCAGTTCGGACGTCTGTCAGTTTGCAGCTGAGCATATCATTGTTGTACCTGATCATCACTGGCTAGAGGGCTTAAGAAATTTTTTCATCTGCTAACAAACAGAGAGACACAGCTCCACTATCCCAAGCTGGCAAAATCCTTGACGGTGTTCCTTCCCTGCTTGTCTGCTGAGAGATCTCTGAAAATGCCGTTAACTCCTTGGGAGAGTGAGTACGAGCGAGTTGCCCCCCCTCATCTGCTTGTTCGTGCTGCTGCATCATTTGTATGGGGGGGTTGTGCTCCCACCACCTTTTGAGTCAGGATCAAATTCACACTCAATATTGGAGTCTGAGGATTCACTCCATGTATTTCCATCCCATTCCTTGGGATTCCAAGAGCGTTTTGTAGCAAGAGCACAAACCTGAGAACAAAGAAAGTCACATTTTGCATATTTTTCCCTTTGTTCCTTAGCAATACACACTAGCAACCGGTCTACATTATCTTGCAGCTCATAGCACCGCTCTGCTTGGACAGTAAATACTTCTTGTGCGATCACCTTTGCATCTTGTAAAATCCCAACCTGCTTTTCCAATCCTCTTATTTTACTCTGCAATGCAACAACTTCACGATCAAGAGCTCTAAGAGCAGTAACGAATAACCATCCCAATCTCCCCGCCAATTTGCGAGAAGAAGTCAATGCTGCTCTTCATGGAAACCTTAGCATAGCTGTCTGAATTACCCGGGGGATAATCACCGCCCCATCATCAATCTGAGGCCATGCCTCCGGCGGAGCCAGTTCAGACAGGAGAGCAGCCACGGGGGCCCAGCGCTCCGTACTGAGCCATCCTGGAGTTTGGGGAGTCACCCTCGAGGCCTCCCCTGTCCCCGGTGTTTTTGCAAACCCCAGCACGGCTGGTTCTAGTGACCTCCGACTAACACCAAATGTGTACACATACACAGGCGTATCGCAAGAAGAGCCAGAGGCCACAAAGGCATTGCAAAGAGCAAGTTGTATTTTAGTTACCTCTCTACTGGGGGATCTCCGAAGTCGCACCTAAGCTCCCAGGCAGAGGTGACACAAGCGGGGACGCAGGCGCTGGTAAGTTCAGCCCTGCTGGAAGACCACTGGGTCTGCTGAGCTCGCCTGTATTTCAAGGCTTCAGGCAGGCGCAGCCTCCCGCTCTTTCTCACAACAAAGCAAGAATCTCAGACATAGTGATAAGGTGCCAAGAGCTTCTCGCAGGCCTAAGTTATCTAACACAGACGTTCTACTCATTAAGCACACAAGGTCAGTAAAACAATTAGACTGATGTATGTACTTTTTCTACAGACAGGTGCAAGTCACTTGAGTGTATTTACATTTAACTAACATCCTCGCCAAATCTACCGCTACATTCCCATATAGACACATAAATCAATGAATACAAGGGTTGCTTTTGTTTGATTTTATTTTATTTTGTTGTTTATTTGTAAATTTACTTTATTTTATGTTAATTTTTTTGAGATCTGGCAGTGGGCACCGCAGGCTGCTCCTTTGTGTCCTGCTCGGGGCCTCGTGACGGCTACATTGCCGGGTGCTGGTATTGTGTGATGGGGGTGACGGAGACACACATGTGCAGCCCCGCCTGCAACCCTGCGCCCAGCACCCTTTGGAGGAAGACTTTGGGGTGCTGGCCCCGAATCAGTCCCTGTACCTACAAAATAGGGGAGTGAGCAGCCTAAGAGTGTCCTTCTTTTGCAAAATTACTGTGCGGATTTGTTGCCAGGGCAAACTTACTTCCAGTAGCTTACTGCCTGTGGTATCAGTTTTGGAGGACTCAGGGCTCGCTCAGGGCTTGTCATAGAGAACACCGGGCAAAACAGACAAGAACTCCCTCTCCTCTCCTCTCCTCTCCTCTCCTCTCCTCTCCTCTCCTCTCCTCTCCTCTCCTCTCCTCTCCTCTCCTCTCCTCTCCTCTCCTCTCCTCGTTTCTTTCCTCAAAGACACTGTTGACGGAAAGACTGGGGGGTTTCAGTTCCAAATTCCAATACAAGGACAAAAAAATAAAGAATAACAAG
>NW_027017134.1:0-26318 GCF_036013445.1 Caloenas nicobarica
CTTTGTCTTTCCTTTCCTTTGTCTTTCCTTTCCTTTGTCTTTCCTTTCCTTACCTTTCCTTGCCTTTCCTTTCCTTTCCTTTCCTCTCCTTCCTTTCCTTTCCAACTTTTCTTTTCCTTTCTTTTCCTTTTCTTTCTTTTCTTTTCTTTTCTTTTCTTTTCTTTTCTCTTCTTTTCTTTCCTTTCCTTGCCTCTCCTTTCCTTGCCTTTCCTTTCCTTGCCTTTCCTTTCCTTGCCTTTCCTTTCCTTGCCTTCCCTTGCCTTGCCTTTCCTTTCCCTTCCTTGCCTTACCTTGCCTTCCCTTGCCTTGCCTTGCCTTTCCTTTCCTTTCCTTTCCTTGCCTTTGTCTTTCCTTGCCTTTTCTTTCCTTACCTTGCCTTTCCTTGCCTTGCTTTCCTTGCCTTGCCTTTCTTTTCCTTGCCTTTCCTTTCCTTGCCTTTTCCTTTCCATTCCTTTCCTTTTCCTTGCCTTGCCTTGCCTGCCTTTCCTTTCCTTTTCTTTCCTTTCCTTTCCTTTCCTTTCCTTGCCTTTCCTTTCCTTTCCTTTCCTTTGTCTTTCCTTTCCTTTGTCTTTCCTTTCCTTTCCTTTCCTTTCCTTTCTTTTCCTTTCTTTTCTTTTCTTTTCTTTTCTTTACTTTTCTTTTCTTTCCTTGCCTTTCCTTTTCTTTCCTTGCCTTTCCTTGCCTTTCCTTGCCTTTTCCTTGCCTTTCCTTGCCTTTCCTTGCCTTTCCTTGCCTTTCATTGCCTTTCCTTGCCTTTCCTTTCCTTTCCTTTCCTTTCCTTTCCTTTCCTTTCCTTTCTTTTCCTTTCCTTTCCTTTCCTTTCCTTTCCTTTCCTTTCCTTGCCTCTCCTTTCTTGCCTTTCCTTTCCTTGCCTTTCCTTTCCTTGCCTTTCCTTTCCTTGCCTTTCCCTTCCTTGCCTTGCCTTTCCTTGCCTTGCCTTTCCTTGCCTTGCATTTCCTTGCCTTTCCCATCCTTTCCTTTCCTTTTCCTTTCCTTTCCTTCCTTTCCTTTCCTTTCCTTTCCTTTCCTTTCCTTTCTTTTCCTTTCCTTTCCTTTCCTTTCCTTTCCTTTCCTTTCCTTTCCTTTCCTTTCTTTCCTTGCCTTTCCTTTCCTTGCCTTTCCTTTCCTTGGCCTTTCCTTTCCTTGCCTTTCCTTTCCTTGCCTTTCCCTTCCTTGCCTTGCCTTTCCTTGCCTTGCCTTTCCTTGCCTTGCATTTCCTTGCCTTTCCCATCCTTTCCTTTCCTTTCCTTTCCTTTCCTTTCCTTCCTTTCCTTCCTTCCTTTCCTTTCTTTCCTTTCTTCCTTTCCTTTGTCTTTCCCTTTCCTTGCCTTTCCTTGCCTTGCCTTTCCTTTCCTTGCCTTGCCTTTCCTTGCCTTTTCCTTTCCATTCCTTTCCTTTTTCTTGCCTTGCCTTGCCTTGCCTTTCCTTTCCTTTCCTTTCCTTTCCTTCCTTTCCTTTCCTTTCCTTTCCTTTCCTTTCTTTCCTATCCTTTCTTTTCCTTTCCTTTCCTTTCCTTTGTCTTTCCTTTCCTTGCCTTTCCTTTCCTTCCTTTCCTTTCCTTTCTTTGTCTTTCCTTTCCTTCCTTTCCTTTCCTTTCCTTTCCTTTCCTTGCCTTGCCTTTCCTTGCCTTTCCTTTCCTTTCCTTTCCTTTGTCTTTCCTTTCCTTTCCTTTCCTTTCCTTTCCTTTCCTTTCCTTTGTCTTTCCTTTCCTTTCCTTTACTTTCCTTTCCTTTCCTTTCCTTCCTTTGCCTTGCCTTGCCTTTCCTTGCCTTCCCTTGCCTTGCTTGCCTTTCCTTTCCCTTTCCTTGCCTTACCTTGCCTTCCCTTGCCTTGCCCTTGCCTTTCCTTTCCTTTCCTTTCCTTGCCTTTGTCTTTCCTTGCCTTTTCTTTCCTTACCTTGCCTTTCCTTGCCTTGCCTTTCCTTGCCTTGCCTTTCTTTTCCTTGCCTTTCCTTTCCTTGCCTTTTCCTTTCCATTCCTTTCCTTTTTCCTTGCCTTGCCTTGCCTTGCCTTTCCTTTCCTTTTCTTTCCTTTCCTTTCCTTTCCTTTCCTTGCCTTTCCTTTCCTTTCCTTTCCTTTGTCTTTCCTTTCCTTTGTCTTTCCTTCCTTTCCTTTCCTTTCTTTCTTTTCCTTTCCTTTCCTTTCCTTTCCTTTCCTTTCCTTTCCTTTCCTTTTCCTTTCCTTTTCCTTTCCTTTCCTTTCCTTTCTTTCATTTTCCTTTCCTTTTCTCTTCTTTCCTTTTCTCTTTCTTTTCTTTTCTTTCCTTTTCTTTTCTTTCCTTTTCTTTTCTTTTCTTTTCTTTTCTTTTCTTTCCTTGCCTTTCCTTTTCTTTCCTTGACTTTCCTTACCTTTCCTTGCCTTTCCTTTTCTTTCCTTGACTTTCCTTACCTTTCCTTGCCTTTCCTTTCCTTTCCTTTCCTCTCCCTTCCTTTCCTTTCCTTTCCTTTCCTTTCCTTTCCTTTTCCTTTCCTTTCCTTTCCTTTCCTTTTCCTTTCCTTTCCTTTGCCTTTCCTTTTCTCTTCTTTCCTTTTCTTCTTCTTTTCTTTCCTTTTCTTTTCTTTTCTTTTCTTTCTTTCCTTTCCTTTCCTTTCCTTTCCTTTTCTTTTTTAACTTTTCTTTTCCTTTCTTTTCCTTTCTTTTCTTTTCTTTTCTTTTCTTTTCTTTCCTTGCCTTTCCTTTTCTTTCCTTGCCTTTCCTTGCCTTTCCTTGCCTTTCCTTGCCTTTCCTTGCCTTTCCTTGCCTTCCTTGCCTTTCCTTGCTTTCCTTGCCTTTCCTTTCCTTTCCTTTCCTTTCCTTTCTTTTCCTTTCCTTTCTTTTCCTTTCCTTTCCTTTCCTTTTCCTTTCCTTTCCTTTCTTTCCTTGCCTTTCCTTTCCTTGCCTCTCCTTTCCTTGCCTTTCCTTTCCTTGCCTTTCCTTTCCTTGCCTTTCCTTTCCTTGCCTTTCCCTTCCTTGCCTTGCCTTTCCTTGCCTTGCCTTTCCTTGCCTTGCATTTCCTTGCCTTTCCCATCCTTTCCTTTCCTTTCCTTTCCTTTCCTTTCCTTTCCTTTCCTTTCCTTTCCTTTCCTTTCCTTTCCTTTCCTTTCCTTTCCTTTCCTTTGTCTTCCTTTCCTTGCCTTTCCTTTCCTTGCCTTTCCTTTCCTTGCCTTCCTTTCCTTGCCTTTTCCTTTCCATTCCTTTCCTTTTTCTTGCCTTGCCTTGCCTTTCCTTCCTTTTCCTTTCCTTTCCTTTCCTTTCCTTTCCTTTCCTTTCTTTCCTTTCCTTTCCGTTCCTTTCCTTTCCTTTACTTTCTTTCCTTTCCTTTTCCTTTCCTTTCCTTTCCTTTCCTTTGTCTTTCTTTTCCTTTCCTTTCCTTTCCTTTCCTTTCCTTTCTTTTCCTTTCCTTTCCTTTCTTTGTCTTTCCTTTCCTTGCCTTTCCTTTCCTTTCCTTCCTTTCCTTTCCTTTCCTTCCTTTCCTTTGCTTTCCTTTCCTTTCCTTTCCTTTCCTTTCCTTTCCTTGCCTTGCCTTGCCTTGCCTTTCCTTTTCTTTCCTTTTCCTTTCCTTTCCTTTCCTTTCCTTTCTTTCCTTGCCTTTCCTTGCCTTTCCTTTCCTTTCCTTTCCTTTCCTTTCCTTTCCTTTCCTTCCTTTCTTTCCTTTCCTTTCCTTTCCTTTCCTTTCCTTTCCTTTCCTGTCACCTCATGACCCTGTGCCTGCTCTGGGGACCTTACGAAGGACTGCCCTGCCCTGAATCGCCTGCCTCCAGATCCCCGGGATTCGGCCGCAGCGAGAGATCTGCAACCTCACGTCCCTCGCCCCCGACGCCCGTCCCCGTTCATTCCCGGTACCCCCCGAGACACCACGGACACACTTTCCAGGGAGCTAGCTATTCCAACTGGATTGAGTCGGCGTGCTCTCTTTGGCTGCTTTCCACCCCACCGCGCTGTACTCCTATTGGATGCTCATTCCTGCGCTCCGCCACCACAAGCCCAAGCCTGCGCCAGACCTGACTGAGGACTGCGCCCATTTGGGCATGCGCAGTAGGGACTTCACAAGCACCGCCACTTCGCCAACCTCATTGGCTGCCTACGCGCGTCAATCGCCATTCTCTCCGCCTATCAGCGCTTCGCCCCTCGACCTTGCTCACGCCGTCTGATTGGCCCGCTCTTCATCCTCACTCGCCTTCTTGCCGCCCTGCGGGGACCCCGAGCGCATTTGGCCGTGCAATTTCAAAGATGGAAACTAAAATAAAGAACAAACCGCGGTCATTCGCTTATTCTAAAAAGGTGTGCGGATGCCTAACCATACCACAAAAAAACCTTAGCTTTCATTTTCCTCCTGCACTAAAATTGCAGAGGTGTGAACTCGTAAAATTAAACCATCCATCTCCCAGACACACGCTTCGAACTTGACTACGGTGGGTTTCTGTTTGTCTTACACCAACGGACTTGCACATTTGTGAGTAAACATTCATTTTGAAGCACAGCCCCTCCTGGGGGAAAAAACCGAAATCTAACTCTAACCCTAACCCGAACCCGAACCCGAACCCGAACCCTAACCTAAACCGTAACCCTAAACCCTGACCCTAACCAAACGTATTCAGATGTGTCCCTTGGATGATCTTTGCAAAAAGCACACCCACAGGACTGCAGAGGCCAACTCAACATGAGACATGTGCCATGAGACCTGTCCCCAGGGATGACACAATTATTGTGTAACCAATAAGCAAACGTTTGAACAATTGGCTCTCTAGGACAGCCCTGAGGTTGTCGTTGTTGCGATAAGTTTTGGCATATAATGACTGTGACTTTTGTTGCTGACACCGTTTGCTTTCTAGCATCTAGACTTGTACAGCTCTGAAATAGAGAGCATCTGTTTCTAAGATTGGTTCACTGCACACGGGGAGCGGACTCCCACTTCAGCAAGAACATCTCTACTACCCGTTTCCTTGATAACTCCAGGATTCCTGCTCTCCAGATAAACGAATCTCTATTCTTCGCGGTGACCTTTTTGCAAAACGCTCTCTGCAGCAGTCCTGCGAAAGGAAGAGAGTAGCTGGGAAACCATGCTTGGGGATGCAGGGAAAAATATGGACGCACATGAAAACTCGTGCGTGGATATCTATGTACTCACATCACTGCACATGCACGCTGCTGGTTACACATCATGGCGCACGCAAACATACATGCTCCTGTATACTCACAAGGTTTCATACACACTCCTTCCATATTTACACTCACAGATCAGACTGAACACACACAGTTGTGATCACACACCACTATACGCGTCCTATTTCCTACACATCTATAAACCCAGCCACAAAATCCCATGGTCTCACAAACCTGCCTGGTGTGCACATGAACACACGCTGACAATAAACCTATCCGAAGCATCTCCTATCCTGAGATCAAGAAGCACAGGAAATAACGCAGACTGAGATCCCTTTCTATGGCTCTGTTCCTTAGCCGTCTTTACTGCAAGTGGAGACTGCACTGACAAGAGATTGTCAGTATCCAGAACCTTTCTCCACTCCAGCCAGGCTGGTCGCCCACTCGTGTTTGTACTGGAAACTGCTCTACGCTGGTGCAGTATACTCTGTGCTGGGATGCATATGAGGACTCCGTTTGTGGGGGCGAACCTGTACTGTGTGTGTTCAGGTCCCCTTCCAACCCTATACCCTATGGCCTTTCCCTTCACTTGGTGGCATGAGCAGACAAAGTTCCCTCCAGATATGATTTTTTGGACCGATATCAGACTCTGCTGTTCTTTCCTTAAATGACCTGTTTGGAAATCTTTCTTCTGCAGATACAACACGGACAATCTTGACAAAGACCCTTTTCTTTTCTTCCTCTTTAACGCCTATTTTGTTGAATTTCTCATGCAAATCGAAGGCTTGGTGGTTTCTTTTGTAGGACTAGGTAATGCCTAGAGAAAGAGATCGGGTCAGAATACTCAGCGTCTTCTTCTGTGTTGGAGCCAACCTGCTCTCCCTTGTACGCGACTAAAGAACAAATAGGATTCCTCAGGGAAACAAACGCAGACATGTTGCCAGAAGCATTCAGATATGTGCACACAAGCATCACCTGCATGCGTATGCAGCTACTGAAAGTCACATAATTCTTCACACAAAGACAGAAAAGAAAAGCCTGTCCACAAACACATTTATTTACAGAAATACTCATGTGAAATGCACGTTCATGCCTCAGTGTAAAAACGTTTGTTTATGTTTAGTATTCTGCACACTCATGTATATGGCGGCTCGAGAATAAACAGTGGGAAGGTTGCCTGTGTTTGACGACCCTGTGCATGAAAGCAGGTGTTGGGCCCTATTCCTCCTTAGGCTGGTGTAAGGCCCAACTGTGCTGTTGGTTGGAAAGTTACTGCGTATGCTTGGTTGCACAGCCTTAACGTTTTTCATGTGGACAGATTGGAGGGAACTCTGCTAGTAAAGGAAAAAAAAGAGAAGAAGGTAGGGGTGCCATGCTACCTCTTTCCCTTGGCAGGGTCTTCACTGTCGCGAGACAGGAGATTCTTAGCAATAGATCAACAAGAGAAATGTAACAGAAGACCTCGTAAGAGAAAAAAACGAGCAGAGCATCTATTCACAAGCTCGTCCGTGGTATATGGTTGAACGCAAGCACATCGTGCACCTGCTAAAGTAAATACTTTTCCTGTAACATTCTGGTAGCGGCACGACTTGCATCATCTAGGATAGCTACAGACTTGAGCCTATGACCATGGACACATTGTTCCCACGTGTTTCGAGGTGGTGTAAGCTTCTGCCCTAGCTCTCCGTTTCTCCACATGCATGCGAGCACATATCTTTCTCTCAGCAAGCATGTGTGTTATTGTAGCCCAATATGTACTTCTGCGGGTGTGCGTGAGGACTGTTGAAAGGCTGTGCGTTTGGAATGCCTGCCATCACTGCTCAACCTGAACAGATACTAGGGAAATCATAGCGATAGAGGCAACAAAGCAAAGTCAAGGAAGAAATGAGATTTGTTCCATACAGTCTATTTCCCTTCGCTGACTTTTCACAGTTACACCAGGAAAAAAGCTTAGCGGTAGATCTACTGGAGAAATGTGTCTAAACTGGTCAATCAGCGAACAAACTGCAGAGCCTGCTATGAAGCAAAAATCATATCTGAAGGACCTTTAGCTACTACGTGCAGCAGAGAAGGTACTTCAATCCTCAGCTACACTTCTTTGTCTTTGCCTCTCGTTTAGAGCGCACTCTCTTCGTTCTTCTTTCACTTCTTTCACTTCTTTCACTTCATGGAGTGTGCCTGTGCTTCCCCTGCCTTCCAATCCCTCTCATCAGCACTTCTGCAACAGGGTTAGAAGGAGATCTGCACACACATGCCGTTTTGACCCTCCACACGCAGACTCCTCAGATGCCTCCCATCACAGAGAATACTGCTCCAGAGTAGAGCAGTTCCAATACTCACACGTATGTGTGGTCAGCCTGACTGGACTGGGGAAAAGTTCGGAAGGTTGTGAATCTCTTGTCCGTGCATTCTCTGTTTGGAGTAAAGAGTGACAGGGAAGATAGCCAGACAAAGATTAGAAAGCTTGTGGCTGCACGTAAACACGTTCTTGTGTCTGTGTGTGTACAGATGACGGCGTGTTCAGGAAGAGGCAAAGTACTCCGTTTCCGTCGCGATGTGCATAGAGGCGCTTAAGGGGTTGCTTATCTGCAGAGGTACCTGTGTGCCACTCGTTTAAGGGCGAAAACACTTCTGCATCTCTGGGTAAAAAAGCGAACATTCCTGTTCACAGACTGTGGCTTATTCTCGCACCTGCCTACAGGCACGCCTCTGAAAGCCAAGGATTGCATATATATGTACAAGCACTTGCGCCAGCGTAGTCCGTCGGGAACGTGCTTACCCTCACAGAAATAGGAACGTGCTTGCGTTCCACCATACATCATGGATAAGCTTGTGAACACTGTGCTATTCTTCCTCTGCACGGCATGTTTTTTTGTATTTCTCTGGCAGATCGAACGTTTAGTAGATTTCTTTGTAGGACTAGGTATGCCGAGAGAAACAGATTGCGTAGGAAAAGTCGCAGTCTGCCTTCTTCAGTGTTGGAGCCTACTGCTCTCCCCTGTCGGAGTCCAAATGCGCATATAGGATTCCTCACCGAGACACGGGCAGAAGTCTTTCCACAAAAATACATGTTAAAACTACAACCTGCATGCAAACGCATATACCTAAAAGCAAATCCATGTTGACACACTGATATATAATATTGCCAAATATGTCCTTTAGCTAAAGAAGGGCAGAGACTGCTGTCAAGCAAAATTCGCCTCTGAAGGATCTTGGGCTACTTCCTGCCAGCAAGGAAAAGCTTCCATCCTCAGCACCTCTTCACCCTCTTTATTTCTTCTTTAAACAACACTCTTTTCGTCCTTCTTTCCCTTACAATTGCCTGGAATGTGCCTGGGCTCCCCTCTCTTCCAACAACTCTCATCAGCACTATTGGAATTGAGTAAGAAGGAGCACTGCACACACAGAGTACATATGGGCCCACACACGCAGAGTCCTCTTATGCCGCCCATCACATAGAATATTGCACCAGCCTAAAGCAATTCTAATAGTCAAACGTATGTGTGACCAGCATAGCTGGAGTGGGGAAAGGATCAGGATTCTGAAAATCTCTTGTCCGTCTTGTCTGTCTGCTTGGAGTAAGAGAGCTAGAGAACAGAGCCGAAGAAAGGGATCTTAGCCTTCTTTATTTCCAGCGTTTCTTACTTCATGGTAGGTGTTTCTATCGATAAGGATTGGTTTATTCTCTGTGTGTGTGCACTTCTGAACTAGGCAGCTTAGAGCGATTATGCCATACTGTGTCTTTGCCTATATATCCCCGAAATTGTAGGTGCATAATTGTGTGTGATCGCCAGTGGGCATATGTATTCACCTTGATTTCTGAATATAAATAGGGAAGGAGTCTGCATGTGTTGCTGACGGCATTCATATAAGTTGGGGATTCATTTTTGAAGTGGTAATGACTACAGAATGATAGGAGGAGAGAATCATTGCCCATGCTTTAAAAGGGTCTGGTTGGGGAAGAATCTGCATGGCCACATGCATGGCCCAGGGAATAGGGTTTCTCATTTCCTTCACAGTCTGGGCCAAGCCACATGTAGAGGGAACTGCGTACCTGAATGCTCTTCCCATCTGTAGGGAGATTCCATGACTTACTGAAATAGAAGTGAGGGAATGGGGGTGAGAGCAAAGCCGGTGATCAGTATTAGGTCCCTATGTGTGAGGAATTAAAATTTTGCTTTTGTGATAGTTGTGCCCATCTTACAGGTGCGGAGGGTGTTTTGCTTCTATCCAAAGATGTATTGAGGTGAAAAAAAGTACGAACTTAAGAGCAAAGACTACACTTTTAAGCAGACTTTCTTTCATTTAACAGCACTTGTTGTTATCCTCCATAAGTTCTCCAAAGACCGGACGCTTTTGCAGTGCTCGTATTCACACAATCATCGTGTTTTCCAATCTAGAGCTGGAGGCGTTGTCTGATGTGTGTGCCTATCATAGAACAGCTCAGTTCTCTCTCCTTTAAATATTGCTGGGTTTTAAGGCAGGCAATAAGTGTAACACCATTGTTTTAATTTGAAATAGAACAAAGAAGCAGTCTAATCTCTTTGCATGTGGGCCACACCAGTTGACTATAGTCTGCAGTGACGTAGTAAGGAAAATCAACTTTATCTCTTCTAAACTAAAAGGACAGCACATGACTTTTTTTACTGTGTACTGCCAGGGAGCAAGGAAAAGCAGCTGACTCAAGCTGAGAACGATGAATGGGCAGGGTGTAACTCAGGTGGTGGGCAGTGGCTTACATCCTTAATGGCCTTAACAGAGTACGATTGGAAGGTCTTTGTCCTCCTGCAGGTAGCATTGCTTATTGCAACAACAGAAAAGTACAATTCACATAAACAGAGCATTGCTTCCTGCTTAGCATGCACCATTATATTTTACAATGCAACAGCAGATGTACTACAAGCTATCATTGATCTTTAAATCCCACACCAACAGAGGAATATAGGGGTTTTCTTTAGGACTCCGAGACAAATCAAGCAATCACTCTAAAGCAATATATGCCAAGTATGAAAAAGTAACAAGCGTGCTTATAGAATATTTGAATACATTAGGAATCTGTGGGAGTCACAAGCTTGCAAACCACAACCCCAGGTATTGCAGACACGGTCTTATCAAGGTCACAATCTTCCAGAAGAAGGCAACCCAGGAACTACCTGAAGACAAATGCATGGCCCACCTCTCCGCCTCGTCTGTATTTGGCTTTTTTCCTGGTATCTGGCCAGGATCCATGCCACTGCGTCCCCTGCTGTTTGTTGTCCTGACTTGCCTACCCTTCTTTTTGCTATTCAGCAAAAAAAGAGTGCAAGTTTCCCGGGGAAGCTAATGCTCAGGTACACTTTGACTGTTCATCAAGGAGAGAACAAAAATCCTACATAGACATTGAGGCATAGGCCCAATAAGAGGTTCTCCAGCTTCATTCGGTAAATGGCCTCTTTGGAAAAGTTTCTCTGGTAGATCTACCACTCAGTGTTTTTCCTGTGTAACTGCCAAAACTCAGCCTAGGGAAACCGCCTATATCAAACACAATACAATCCTGCCTCGTTTCTGCTTTGTTGCCTCTGCCTAGATGATTTCCCTTTTCTCTGTTCACTTGAGCGACCATGATTGTTCCGATACACAGAAGTACAACCAACACACATACTGCCAAAAGAGACAATCAGTTGAGCTCATTCCTTTCGAATGTTGCTGCGCTGATGTACATGTGCAATGAAATTAACACACATGCTTGTTGAGAGAAAGACTCACATGCGTGTGGAGAGATGGATATATACAGCAGGCACTTAGGCATGCAGACTTTCAGGCACACTCTCTCCACGCACACTGGGTCAAGTCTGCAGGTATCCTAGACATTGACAGTCGTGCCACCACTTGTAACTGTGCAAAGCTACCAAACAAAGAGTTACACTTGCTCTCGCACAAGCACACAATGTTTGCCCTCAGCTATACATGAGGGGCAAGCTTGTGAAGAGATGCTCTGCTGTTCTTTCTAGTTATGACATGTTCTGCTTCTTTTCTCTTGTAGATCGATTGCAAAGCGTCTTTCCTCATATGACTGCGAAGCATTTGCCTTAGGAGAAAAGTATCACGGCACAGCATTCAGTTCTGCCTACGTCTGTCTTTGTTCCTTTACTAGCAGATATCCCTTGCATCCGTCCAGACGAGAAATGCAGGACTGTGCATCACCATATACACGGAACCTTTCCATAGAACAGCACAGTAGTACACTCACGCCTAAACATGAATGGAGCCCACGTCAAGGCACACACGTGGACAGAGAAGCATTTATAAGCACAAGTGCTTCCACCCACAGGATTGTCCAAGAACAGGCACGTATCTGCAGGTGCTCTCCAAATGTGTATTCTCTCGTGCAGACACGCATACGTGTGTGCAGTATCCCAAACATAAACAGACGTGTTTACCCTCAACAACGGAAGTACTTTTCACATAAGTCTTTCTGTAAAGAGATGTGAGAGGGCGTGATTGCAGGTGTGCATTTGTGTTGCCACGTTTTTGCTTATATATCAGTGTATGAAAAGATACGTGCTTTTCTCTGGCTGCATATGCATGCACTTTGTGGTGGGTACAAATACCTGAAGGCTTGTGGAAAGGTTTCTGCGCCTTTTCCGGACTCCTCTGTGTGCACGTGGACAAACAGAAGAGATAGCAGCTAGGTTCCAACACTATAGAAGGCACACGGCAAGATTTCCTGCTTTACCTCTTCCTCTCGGTATACCGCTAAGTTTGCGATCTGAAAGAGAAACGCAAAAAAGTATGCCGCACGGAGAAAGAGCAGCCGAGCATCTGTTCACAACCTTTCTTGTGATATATGGTTGAACGCAAACACGTTGGTTCTTCTGTGAGACTGCGCACACTGGTGCAAGTGGTTGTACATACATTCAGTCCTTGGGTGTGGGGCTTTCGAAAGTATGCCTGTAGGCAGGTGTGAATATATGCTGCTTTCTGAACACTCATAATCCATTTTTTACCCAAACATATGGAGATGCTTGGTCCTAAATTTGAACAGTCTCCTCAGGTTTTGATTTTTGGATGTTTAATGGGAGTAATATTCGTGGTGGTCCAGTGGACCCAACACCTGTATTCCCTCTTATTCGCTCCCCAGATTTGGGCACACGTGATTTAAACGGAATCAATTGTGCTATTTTTGCTCCTTTGGAGATGTTTACTGGTGGTGCTATGGTTTGGACCATGATCGTTTATACACCTGAGTAATCTGCATCAGTCATACCAGATAGGACAAAAAACCGTTGTCTTGGTGTTGATGATTGTACAGATAATAGCACACATAACACGTGACGGAGAGGACCTTTCATATCGGATGGAATGCAATGCACCTTTGAATCTATCAATATTATTTCTACTGCTGCCTCCACGTCCACTCCAGCACTTCCTGCTGTGGCGGAGGGGACGCTGTCCAGACACCCTGCATTTGTTTCGTAGAGAGCTGGGGACTCGCGCTCCTCTGCAAGTTTCAGGTGCTGGTTCTGACACTGCCATAATCAACAGATCATCAATACCATGGCAAACAGTAACGGTATCCAACCATAGTGCTATATCAGCTACTACCATTTGGTGGCAAACGGAGGGACTGTGTTTGTATCTCTGAGACAGTACTCAGCAAGTATATTGCTTTTGTTGCCAGGTAAAAGCAAACTGCTCTTGCACTGAGCTGGCAGGTGGGGTGGAGGGTGGGTGCAGTGCTGGCGGGAGAACTAGGGTTGGCTGGCTTTTTTGCATAAGCACTGACTTTTGCAAGATGCAAAAAAAATCTGATGCTATGATCCCACCCATTTCTGATCGTGGGATACCAGCTTGTACTAAATCATTCCACATTAGTGTTCTCATCGCCTGTGCTGTAACAACTTTCAGTTTTGCTGGATTTCCGTTATCCACCACCCAAACAGGGGGTCCTGAAATTACAGCCCCAATTCCCCTCAAGGCATTTGCTAGAGTGCCTGCACTACCTGCAGCATTTGTCACTGCTGGCAGAATCATGAGTATTAGTGAGGCAGGCACTCCTCTCCAAAGTTGCATTTTACTACTTCTTGTCACTGCTAACCTGTCCGGATCAGATCCCATAATCAATGCATACACAGCCTCCATCTGCTGCACTAAATCAATACTTTCCTCCGCTGTGCACCAATTTCCACGGACAACACAGATTCAACAGGTTCAGCATATGCTGTTGAAACTGCTGCACGCAAACTGTGACATAGCGTAGGTGCAATAACATCTTGCCAGTTCGGACCTCTGTCAGTTTGCAGCTGAGCATATCATTGTTGTACCTGATCATCACTGGCTAGAAGGCTTAAGAAATTTTTTCATCTGCTAACAAACAGAGAGACACAGCTCCACTATCCCAAGCTGGCAAAATCCTTGACGGTGTTCCTTCCCCGCTCGTCTGCTGAGAGATCTCTGAAAATGCCGTTAACTCCTTCGGAGAGTGAGTACGAGCGAGTTGCCCCCCCTCATCTGCTTGTTCGTGCTGCTGCATCATTTGTATGGGGGGGTTGTGCTCCCACCACCTCCCTGCCTTTTGAGTCAGGATCAAATTCACACTCAATATTGGAGTCTGAGGATTCACTCCATGTATTTCCATCCCATTCCTTGGGATTCCAAGAGCGTTTTGTAGCAAGAGCACAAACCTGAGAACAAAGAAACTCACATTTTGCATATTTTTCCCTTTGTTCCTTAGCAATACACACTAGCAACCGGTCTACATTATCTTGCAGCTCATAGCACCGCTCTGCTTGGACAGTAAATACTTCTTGTGCGATCACCTTTGCATCTTGTAAAATCCCAACCTGCTTTTCCAATCCTCTTATTTTACTCTGCAATGCAACAACTTCACGATCAAGAGCTCTAAGAGCAGTAACGAATAACCATCCCAATCTCCCCGCCAATTTGCGAGAAGAAGTCAATGCTGCTCGTCATGGAAACCTTAGCATAGCTGTCTGAATTACCCGGGGGATAATCACCGCCCCATCATCAATCTGAGGCCATGCCTCCGGCGGAGCCAGTTCAGACAGGAGAGCAGCCACGGGGGCCCAGCGCTCCGTACTGAGCCATCCTGGAGTTTGGGGAGTCACCCTCGAGGCCTCCCCTGTCCCCGGTGTTTTTGCAAACCCCAGCACGGCTGGTTCTAGTGACCTCCGACTAACGCCAAATGTGTACACATACACAGGCGTATCGCAAGAAGAGCCAGAGGCCACAAAGGCATTGCAAAGAGCAAGTTGTATTTTAGTTACCTCTCTACTGGGGGATCTCCGAAGTCGCACCTAAGCTCCCAGGCAGAGGTGACACAAGCGGGGACGCAGGCGCTGGTAAGTTCAGCCCTGCTGGAAGACCACTGGGTCTGCTGAGCTCGCCTGTATTTCAAGGCTTCAGGCAGGCGCAGCCTCCCGCTCTTTCTCACAACAAAGCAAGAATCTCAGACATAGTGATAAGGTGCCAAGAGCTTCTCGCAGGCCTAAGTTATCTAACACAGACGTTCTACTCATTAAGCACACAAGGTCAGTAAAACAATTAGAGTGATGTATGTACTTTTTCTACAGACAGGTGCAAGTCACTTGAGTGTATTTACATTTAACTAACATCCTCGCCAAATCTACCGCTACATTCCCATATAGACACATAAATCAATGAATACAAGGGTTGCTTTTGTTTGATTTTATTTTATTTTGTTGTTTATTTGTAAATTTACTTTATTTTATGTTAATTTTTTTGAGATCTGGCAGTGGGCACCGCAGGCTGCTCCTTTGTGTCCTGCTCGGGGCCTCGTGACGGCTACATTGCCGGGTGCTGGTATTGTGTGATGGGGGTGACGGAGACACACATGTGCAGCCCCGCCTGCAACCCTGCGCCCAGCACCCTTTGGAGGAAGACTTTGGGGTGCTGGCCCCGAATCAGTCCCTGTACCTACAAAATAGGGGAGTGAGCAGCCTAAGAGTGTCCTTCTTTTGCAAAATTACTGTGTGGATTTGTTGCCAGGGCAACCTTACTTCCAGTAGCTTACTGCCTGTGGTATCAGTTTTGGAGGACTCAGGGCTCGCTCAGGGCTTGTCATAGAAAACACCGGGCAAAACAGACAAGAACTACTCTCCTCTCCTCTCCTCTCCTCTCCTCTCCTCTCCTCTCCTCTCCTCTCCTCTCCTCTCCTCTCCCCTCCTCTCCTCGTTTCTTTCCTCAAAGACACTGCTTGCCTGAAAGGATTGGGGGGTTTCAGTTCCAAATCCCAATACAAGGACAAATAACACAATGAATACAAGTGTTGTTTTGCTTTGATTTTTTTATTTTTTTGTCCTTCCTTTCCTTTCCTTTCCTTTCCTTTCCTTTCCTTTCCTTTCCTTTCCTTTCCTTTCCTTTCCTTTCCTTTCCTTTCCTTTCCTTTCCTTTCCTTTCCTTTCCTTTCCATTCCTTTCCTTTTCCTTTCCTTTCCTTTTCCTTTCCTTTCCTTTCCTTTCCTTTCCTTTCCTTTCCTTTCCTTTCCTTTCCTTTCCTTTCCTTTCCTTTCCTTTCCTTTCCTTTCCTTGCCTTTCCTTTCCTTTCCTTTCCTTTCCTTTCCTTTCCTTTCCTTTCCTTTCCTTTCCTTTCCTTTCCTTTCCTTTCCTTTCCTGTCACCTCATGACCCTGTGCCTGCTCTGGGGACCTTACGAAGGACTGCCCTGCCCTGAATCGCCTGCCTCCAGATCCCCGGGAGTCGGCCGCAGCGAGAGATCTGCAACCTCACGTCCCTCGCCCCGACGCCCGTCCCGTTCATTCCCGGTACCCCCCCGAGACACCACGGACACACTTTCCAGGGAGCTAGCTATTCCAACTGGATTGAGTCGGCGTGCTCTCTTTGGCTGCTTTCCACCCCACCGCGCTGTACTCCTATTGGATGCTCATTCCTGCGCTCCGCCACCACAAGCCCAAGCCTGCGCCAGACCTGACTGAGGACTGCGCCCATTTGGGCATGTGCAGTAGGGACTTCACAAGCACCGCCACTTCGCAAACCTCATTGGCTGCCTACGCACGTCAATCGCCATTCTCTCCACCTATCAGCGCTTCGCCCCTCGACCTTGCTCACGCCGTCTGATTGGCCCGCTCTTCATCCTCACTCGCCTTCTTGCCGCCCTGCGGGGACCCCGAGCGCATTTGGCCGTGCAATTTCAAAGATGGAAACTAAAATAAAGAACAAACCGCGGTCATTCGCTTATTCTAAAAAGGTGTGCGGATGCCTAACCATACCACAAAAAAACCTTAGCTTTCATTTTCCTCCTGCACTAAAATTGCAGAGGTGTGAACTCGTAAAATTAAACCATCCATCTCCCAGACACACGCTTCGAACTTGACTACGGTGGGTTTCTGTTTGTCTTACACCAACGGACTTGCACATTTGTGAGTAAACATTCATTTTGAAGCACAGCCCCTCCTGGGGGAAAAAACCGAAATCTAACTCTAACCCTAACCCGAACCCGAACCCGAACCCGAACCCTAACCTAAACCGTAACCCTAAACCCTGACCCTAACCAAACGTATTCAGATGGTGTCCCTTGGATGATCTTTGCAAAAAGCACACCCACAGGACTGCAGAGGCCAACTCAACATGAGACATGTGCCATGAGACCTGTCCCCAGGGATGACACAATTATTGTGTAACCAATAAGCAAACGTTTGAACAATTGGCTCTCTAGGACAGCCCTGAGGTTGTCGTTGTTGCGATAAGTTTTGGCATATAATGACTGTGACTTTTGTTGCTGACACGTTTGCTTTCTAGCATCTAGACTTGTACAGCTCTGAAATAGAGAGCATCTGTTTCTAAGATTGGTTCACTGCACACGGGGAGCGGACTCCCACTTCAGCAAGAACATCTCTACTACCCGTTTCCTTGATAACTCCAGGATTCCTGCTCTCCAGATAAACCCAGCCACAAAATCCCATGGTCTCACAAACCTGCCTGGTGTGCACATGAACACACGCTGACAATAAACCTATCCGAAGCATCTCCTATCCTGAGATCAAGAAGCACAGGAAATAACGCAGACTGAGATCCCTTTCTATGGCTCTGTTCCTTAGCCGTCTTTACTGCAAGTGGAGACTGCACTGACAAGAGATTGTCAGTATCCAGAACCTTTCTCCACTCCAGCCAGGCTGGTCGCCCACTCGTGTTTGTACTGGAACTGCTCTACGCTGGTGCAGTATACTCTGTGCTGGGATGCATATGAGGACTCCGTTTGTGGGGGCGAACCTGTACTGTGTGTGTTCAGGTCCCCTTCCAACCCTATCCCTATGGCCTTTCCCTTCACTTGGTGGCATGAGCAGACAAAGTTCCTCCAGATATGATTTTTTGGACCGATATCAGACTCTGCTGTTCTTTCCTTAAATGACCTGTTTGGAAATCTTTCTTCTGCAGATACAACACGGACAATCTTGACAAAAGACCCTTTTCTTTTCTTCCTCTTTAACGCCTATTTTGTTGAATTTCTCATGCAAATCGAAGGCTTGGTGGTTTTCTTTGTAGGACTAGGTATGCCTAGAGAAAGAGATCGGGTCAGAATACTCAGCGTCTTCTTCTGTGTTGGAGCCAACCTGCTCTCCCTTGTACGCGACTAAAGAACAAATAGGATTCCTCAGGGAAACAAACGCAGACATGTTGCCAGAAGCATTCAGATATGTGCACACAAGCATCACCTGCATGCGTATGCAGCTACTGAAAGTCACATAATTCTTCACACAAAGACAGAAAAGAAAAGCCTGTCCACAAACACATTTATTTACAGAAATACTCATGTGAAATGCACGTTCATGCCTCAGTGTAAAAACGTTTGTTTATGTTTAGTATTCTGCACACTCATGTATATGGCGGCTCGAGAATAAACAGTGGGAAGGTTGCCTGTGTTTGACGACCCTGTGCGTGAAAGCAGGTGTTGGGCCCTATTCCTCCTTAGGCTGGTGTAAGGCCCAACTGTGCTGTTGGTTGGAAAGTTACTGCGTATGCTTGGTTGCACAGCCTTAACGTTTTTCATGTGGACAGATTGGAGGGAACTCTGCTAGTAAAGGAAAAAATAGAGAAGAAGGTAGGGGTGCCATGCTACCTCTTTCCCTTGGCAGGGTCTTCACTGTCGCGAGACAGGAGATTCTTAGCAATAGATCAACAAGAGAAATGTAACAGAAGACCTCGTAAGAGAAAAAAACGAGCAGAGCATCTATTCACAAGCTCGTCCGTGGTATATGGTTGAACGCAAGCACATCGTGCACCTGCTAAAGTAAATACTTTTCCTGTAACATTCTGGTAGCGGCACGACTTGCATCATCTAGGATAGCTACAGACTTGAGCCTATGACCATGGACACATTGTTCCCACGTGTTTCGAGGTGGTGTAAGCTTCTGCCCTAGCTCTCCGTTTCTCCACATGCATGCGAGCACATATCTTTCTCTCAGCAAGCATGTGTGTTATTGTAGCCCAATATGTACTTCTGCGGGTGTGCGTGAGGACTGTTGAAAGGCTGTGCGTTTGGAATGCCTGCCATCACTGCTCAACCTGAACAGATACTAGGGAAATCATAGCGATAGAGGCAACAAAGCAAAGTCAAGGAAGAAATGAGATTTGTTCCATACAGTCTATTTCCCTTCGCTGACTTTTCACAGTTACACCAGGAAAAAAGCTTAGCGGTAGATCTACTGGAGAAATGTGTCTAAACTGGTCAATCAGCGAACAAACTGCAGAGCCTGCTATGAAGCAAAAATCATATCTGAAGGACCTTTAGCTACTACGTGCAGCAGAGAAGGTACTTCAATCCTCAGCTACACTTCTTTGTCTTTGCCTCTCGTTTAGAGCGCACTCTCTTCGTTCTTCTTTCACTTCTTTCACTTCTTTCACTTCATGGAGTGTGCCTGTGCTTCCCCTGCCTTCCAATCCCTCTCATCAGCACTTCTGCAACAGGGTTAGAAGGAGATCTGCACACACATGCCGTTTTGACCCTCCACACGCAGACTCCTCAGATGCCTCCCATCACAGAGAATACTGCCCCAGCGTAGAGCAGTTCCAATACTCACACGTATGTGTGGTCAGCCTGACTGGACTGGGGAAAAGTTCGGAAGGTTGTGAATCTCTTGTCCGTGCATTCTCTGTTTGGAGTAAAGAGTGACAGGGAAGATAGCCAGAGAAAGATTAGAAAGCTTGTGGCTGCACGTAAACACGTTCTTGTGTCTGTGTGTGTACAGATGACGGCGTGTTCAGGAAGAGGCAAAGTACTCCGTTTCCGTCGCGATGTGCATAGAGGCGCTTAAGGGGTTGCTTATCTGCAGAGGTACCTGTGTGCCACTCGTTTAAGGGCGAAAACACTTCTGCATCTCTGGGTAAAAAAGCGAACATTCCTGTTCACAGACTGTGGCTTATTCTCGCACCTGCCTACAGGCACGCCTCTGAAAGCCAAGGATTGCATATATATGTACAAGCACTTGCGCCAGCGTAGTCCGTCGGGAACGTGCTTACCCTCACAGAAATAGGAACGTGCTTGCGTTCCACCATACATCATGGATAAGCTTGTGAACACTGTGCTATTCTTCCTCTGCACGGCATGTTTTTTTGTATTTCTCTGGCAGATCGAACGTTTAGTAGATTTCTTTGTAGGACTAGGTATGCCGAGAGAAACAGATTGCGTAGGAAAAGTCGCAGTCTGCCTTCTTCAGTGTTGGAGCCTACTGCTCTCCCCTGTCGGAGTCCAAATGCGCATATAGGATTCCTCACCGAGACACGGGCAGAAGTCTTTCCACAAAAATACATGTTAAAACTACAACCTGCATGCAAACGCATATACCTAAAAGCAAATCCATGTTGACACACTGATATATAATATTGCCAAATATGTCCTTTAGCTAAAGAAGGGCAGAGACTGCTGTCAAGCAAAATTCGCCTCTGAAGGATCTTGGGCTACTTCCTGCCAGCAAGGAAAAGCTTCCATCCTCAGCACCTCTTCACCCTCTTTATTTCTTCTTTAAACAACACTCTTTTCGTCCTTCTTTCCCTTACAATTGCCTGGAATGTGCCTGGGCTCCCCTCTCTTCCAACAACTCTCATCAGCACTATTGGAATTGAGTAAGAAGGAGCACTGCACACACAGAGTACATATGCGCCCACACACGCAGAGTCCTCTTATGCCGCCCATCACATAGAATATTGCACCAGCCTAAAGCAATTCTAATAGTCAAACGTATGTGTGACCAGCATAGCTGGAGTGGGGAAAGGATCAGGATTCTGAAAATCTCTTGTCCGTCTTGTCTGTCTGCTTGGAGTAAGAGAGCTAGAGAACAGAGCCGAAGAAAGGGATCTTAGCCTTCTTTATTTCCAGCGTTTCTTACTTCATGGTAGGTGTTTCTATCGATAAGGATTGGTTTATTCTCTGTGTGTGTGCACTTATGAACTAGGCAGCTTAGAGCGATTATGCCATACTGTGTCTTTGCCTATATATCCCCGAAATTGTAGGTGCATAATTGTGTGTGATCGCCAGTGGGCATATGTATTCACCTTGATTTCTGAATATAAATAGGGAAGGAGTCTGCATGTGTTGCTGACGGCATTCATATAAGTTGGGGATTCATTTTTGAAGTGGTAATGACTACAGAATGATAGGAGGAGAGAATCATTGCCCATGCTTTAAAAGGGTCTGGTTGGGGAAGAATCTGCATGGCCACATGCATGGCCCAGGGAATAGGGTTTCTCATTTCCTTCACAGTCTGGGCCAAGCCACATGTAGAGGGAACCGGGTACCTGAATGCTCTTCCCATCTGTAGGGAGATTCCATGACTTACTGAAATAGAAGTGAGGGAATGGGGGTGAGAGCAAAGCCGGTGATCAGTATTAGGTCCCTATGTGTGAGGAATTAAAATTTTGCTTTTGTGATAGTTGTGCCCATCTTACAGGTGCGGAGGGTGTTTTGCTTCTATCCAAAGATGTATTGAGGTGAAAAAAAGTACGAACTTAAGAGCAAAGACTACACTTTTAAGCAGACTTTCTTTCATTTAACAGCACTTGTTGTTATCCTCCATAAGTTCTCCAAAGACCGGACGCTTTTGCAGTGCTCGTATTCACACAATCATCGTGTTTTCCAATCTAGAGCTGGAGGCGTTGTCTGATGTGTGTGCCTATCATAGAACAGCTCAGTTCTCTCTCTTTTAAATATTGCTGGGTTTTAAGGCAGGCAATAAGTGTAACACCATTGTTTTAATTTGAAATAGAACAAAGAAGCAGTCTAATCTCTTTGCATGTGGGCCACACCAGTTGACTATAGTCTGCAGTGACGTAGTAAGGAAAATCAACTTTATCTCTTCTAAACTAAAAGGACAGCACATGACTTTTTTTACTGTGTACTGCCAGGGAGCAAGGAAAAGCAGCTGACTCAAGCTGAGAACGATGAATGGGCAGGGTGTAACTCAGGTGGTGGGCAGTGGCTTACATCCTTAATGGCCTTAACAGAGTACGATTGGAAGGTCTTTGTCCTCCTGCAGGTAGCATTGCTTATTGCAACAACAGAAAAGTACAATTCACATAAACAGAGCATTGCTTCCTGCTTAGCATGCACCATTATATTTTACAATGCAACAGCAGATGTACTACAAGCTATCATTGATCTTTAAATCCCACACCAACAGAGGAATATAGGGGTTTTCTTTAGGACTCCGAGACAAATCAAGCAATCACTCTAAAGCAATATATGCCAAGTATGAAAAAGTAACAAGCGTGCTTATAGAATATTTGAATACATTAGGAATCTGTGGGAGTCACAAGCTTGCAAACCACAACCCCAGGTATTGCAGACACGGTCTTATCAAGGTCACAATCTTCCAGAAGAAGGCAACCCAGGAACTACCTGAAGACAAATGCATGGCCCACCTCTCCGCCTCGTCTGTATTTGGCTTTTTTCCTGGTATCTGGCCAGGATCCATGCCACTGCGTCCCCTGCTGTTTGTTGTCCTGACTTGCCTACCCTTCTTTTTGCTATTCAGCAAAAAAAGAGTGCAAGTTTCCCGGGGAAGCTAATGCTCAGGTACACTTTGACTGTTCATCAAGGAGAGAACAAAAATCCTACATAGACATTGAGGCATAGGCCCAATAAGAGGTTCTCCAGCTTCATTCGGTAAATGGCCTCTTTGGAAAAGTTTCTCTGGTAGATCTACCACTCAGTGTTTTTCCTGTGTAACTGCCAAAACTCAGCCTAGGGAAACCGCCTATATCAAACACAATACAATCCTGCCTCGTTTCTGCTTTGTTGCCTCTGCCTAGATGATTTCCCTTTTCTCTGTTCACTTGAGCGACCATGATTGTTCCGATACACAGAAGTACAACCAACACACATACTGCCAAAAGAGACAATCAGTTGAGCTCATTCCTTTCGAATGTTGCTGCGCTGATGTACATGTGCAATGAAATTAACACACATGCTTGTTGAGAGAAAGACTCACATGCGTGTGGAGAGATGGATATATACAGCAGGCACTTAGGCATGCAGACTTTCAGGCACACTCTCTCCACGCACACTGGGTCAAGTCTGCAGGTATCCTAGACATTGACAGTCGTGCCACCACTTGTAACTGTGCAAAGCTACCAAACAAAGAGTTACACTTGCTCTCGCACAAGCACACAATGTTTGCCCTCAGCTATACATGAGGGGCAAGCTTGTGAAGAGATGCTCTGCTGTTCTTTCTAGTTATGACATGTTCTGCTTCTTTTCTCTTGTAGATCGATTGCAAAGCGTCTTTCCTCATATGACTGCGAAGCATTTGCCTTAAGAGAAAAGTATCACGGCACAGCATTCAGTTCTGCCTACGTCTGTCTTTGTTCCTTTACTAGCAGATATCCCTTGCATCCGTCCAGACGAGAAATGCAGGACTGTGCATCACCATATACACGGAACCTTTCCATAGAACAGCACAGTAGTACACTCACGCCTAAACATGAATGGAGCCCACGTCAAGGCACACACGTGGACAGACAAGCATTTGTAAGCACAAGTGCTTCCACCCACAGGATTGTCCAAGAACAGGCACGTATCTGCAGGTGCTCTCCAAATGTGTATTCTCTCGTGCAGACACGCATACGTGTGTGCAGTATCCCAAACATAAACAGACGTGTTTACCCTCAACAACGGAAGTACTTTTCACATAAGTCTTTCTGTAAAGAGATGTGAGAGGGCGTGATTGCAGGTGTGCATTTGTGTTGCCACGTTTTTGCTTATATATCAGTGTATGAAAAGATACGTGCTTTTCTCTGGCTGCATATGCATGCACTTTGTGGTGGGTACAAATACCTGAAGGCTTGTGGAAAGGTTTCTGCGCCTTTTCCGGACTCCTCTGTGTGCACGTGGACAAACAGAAGAGATAGCAGCTAGGTTCCAACACTATAGAAGGCACACGGCAAGATTTCCTGCTTTACCTCTTCCTCTCGGTATACCGCTAAGTTTGCGATCTGAAAGAGAAACGCAAAAAAGTATGCCGCACGGAGAAAGAGCAGCCGAGCATCTGTTCACAACCTTTCTTGTGATATATGGTTGAACGCAAACACGTTGGTTCTTCTGTGAGACTGCGCACACTGGTGCAAGTGGTTGTACATACATTCAGTCCTTGGGTGTGGGGCTTTCGAAAGTATGCCTGTAGGCAGGTGTGAATATATGCTGCTTTCTGAACACTCATAATCCATTTTTTACCCAAACATATGGAGATGCTTGGTCCTAAATTTGAACAGTCTCCTCAGGTTTTGATTTTTGGATGTTTAATGGGAGTAATATTCGTGGTGGTCCAGTGGACCCAACACCTGTATTCCCTCTTATTCGCTCCCCAGATTTGGGCACACGTGATTTAAACGGAATCAATTGTGCTATTTTTGCTCCTTTGGAGATGTTTACTGGTGGTGCTATGGTTTGGACCATGATCGTTTATACACCTGAGTAATCTGCATCAGTCATACCAGATAGGACAAAAAACCGTTGTCTTGGTGTTGATGATTGTACAGATAATAGCACACATAACACGTGACGGAGAGGACCTTTCATATCGGATGGAATGCAATGCACCTTTGAATCTATCAATATTATTTCTACTGCTGCCTCCACGTCCACTCCAGCACTTCCTGCTGTGGCGGAGGGGACGCTGTCCAGACACCCTGCATTTGTTTCGTAGAGAGCTGGGGACTCGCGCTCCTCTGCAAGTTTCAGGTGCTGGTTCTGACACTGCCATAATCAACAGATCATCAATACCATGGCAAACAGTAACGGTATCCAACCATAGTGCTATATCAGCTACTACCATTTGGTGGCAAACGGAGGGACTGTGTTTGTATCTCTGAGACAGTACTCAGCAAGTATATTGCTTTTGTTGCCAGGTAAAAGCAAACTGCTCTTGCACTGAGCTGGCAGGTGGGGTGGAGGGTGGGTGCAGTGTTGGCGGGAGAACTAGGGTTGGGTGGCTTTTTTGCATAAGCACTGACTTTTGCAAGATGCAAAAAAAATCTGATGCTATGATCCCACCCATTTCTGATCGTGGGATACCAGCTTGTACTAAATCATTCCACATTAGTGTTCTCATCGCCTGTGCTGTAACAACTTTCAGTTTTGCCGGATTTCCGTTATCCACCACCCAAACAGGGGGTCCTGAAATTACAGCCCCAATTCCCCTCAAGGCATTTGCTAGAGTGCCTGCACTACCTGCAGCATTTGTCACTGCTGGCAGAATCATGAGTATTAGTGAGGCAGGCACTCCTCTCCAAAGTTGCATTTTACTACTTCTTGTCACTGCTAACCTGTCCGGATCAGATCCCATAATCAATGCATACACAGCCTCCATCTGCTGCACTAAATCAATACTTTCCTCCGCTGTGCACCAATTTCCACGGACAACACAGATTCAACAGGTTCAGCATATGCTGTTGAAACTGCTGCACGCAAACTGTGACATAGCGTAGGTGCAATAACATCTTGCCAGTTCGGACCTCTGTCAGTTTGCAGCTGAGCATATCATTGTTGTACCTGATCATCACTGGCTAGAGGGCTTAAGAAATTTTTTCATCTGCTAACAAACAGAGAGACACAGCTCCACTATCCCAAGCTGGCAAAATCCTTGACGGTGTTCCTTCCCGCTCGTCTGCTGAGAGATCTCTGAAAATGCCGTTAACTCCTTCGGAGAGTGAGTACGAGCGAGTTGCCCCCCCTCATCTGCTTGTTCGTGCTGCTGCATCATTTGTATGGGGGGGTTGTGCTCCCACCACCTCCCTGCCTTTTGAGTCAGGATCAAATTCACACTCAATATTGGAGTCTGAGGATTCACTCCATGTATTTCCATCCCATTCCTTGGGATTCCAAGAGCGTTTTGTAGCAAGAGCACAAACCTGAGAACAAAGAAACTCACATTTTGCATATTTTTCCCTTTGTTCCTTAGCAATACACACTAGCAACCGGTCTACATTATCTTGCAGCTCATAGCACCGCTCTGCTTGGACAGTAAATACTTCTTGTGCGATCACCTTTGCATCTTGTAAAATCCCAACCTGCTTTTCCAATCCTCTTATTTTACTCTGCAATGCAACAACTTCACGATCAAGAGCTCTAAGAGCAGTAACGAATAACCATCCCAATCTCCCCGCCAATTTGCGAGAAGAAGTCAATGCTGCTCGTCATGGAAACCTTAGCATAGCTGTCTGAATTACCCGGGGGATAATCACCGCCCCATCATCAATCTGAGGCCATGCCTCCGGCGGAGCCAGTTCAGACAGGAGAGCAGCCACGGGGGCCCAGCGCTCCGTACTGAGCCATCCTGGAGTTTGGGGAGTCACCCTCGAGGCCTCCCCTGTCCCCGGTGTTTTTGCAAACCCCAGCACGGCTGGTTCTAGTGACCTCCGACTAACGCCAAATGTGTACACATACACAGGCGTATCGCAAGAAGAGCCAGAGGCCACAAAGGCATTGCAAAGAGCAAGTTGTATTTTAGTTACCTCTCTACTGGGGGATCTCCGAAGTCGCACCTAAGCTCCCAGGCAGAGGTGACACAAGCGGGGACGCAGGCGCTGGTAAGTTCAGCCCTGCTGGAAGACCACTGGGTCTGCTGAGCTCGCCTGTATTTCAAGGCTTCAGGCAGGCGCAGCCTCCCGCTCTTTCTCACAACAAAGCAAGAATCTCAGACATAGTGATAAGGTGCCAAGAGCTTCTCGCAGGCCTAAGTTATCTAACACAGACGTTCTACTCATTAAGC
>NW_027017135.1:0-26279 GCF_036013445.1 Caloenas nicobarica
CTTCCCTTCCCTTCCTGCACCTTAACTTCCCTTCCCCTTCCCTTCCCTTCCCTTCCCTTCCCTTCCCTTCCCTTCCCTTCCCTTCCCTTCCCTTCCCTTCCCTTCCCTTCCCTTCCCTTCCCTTCCCTTCCCTTCCCTTCCCTTCCTTTCCCTTCCCTGCCCTCTCCTTCCTTTCTTTTCCCTTCCCTGCCCTTCCCTGGCCTTCCCTTCCCTCCCTTCCCGGCCCTTCAATGCCCTTCCCTTCCCTTCCCATCCCTTCCCTTCGCTTCCCTTCCCGCACCTTCACTTCCCTTCACGTCCCGCACCTTCCCGCAACTTCCCGCACCTTCCCGCACCTTCCCGCACCTTCCCTTCCAGCCCCTTCCCTTCCCGCACCTTCCCTTCCCGCACATTCCCTTCCCTCACCTTCCCTTTGCCTTCCCTTCCCTTCCCGCACCTTCCCTTCCCGAACATTCCCTTCCCGCAGCTTCCCTTCCCTTCCCGCACCTTCCCTTCCTGCACATTCCCTTCCCTTCACTTCCAGCAGCCTACCGCAACGTCCCTTCCCTTCCCTTCCCTTCCCTTCCCTTCCCTTCCCTTCCCTTCCCTTCCCTTCCCTTCCCTTCCCGCCCCTTCCCTTCCCTTCCCTTCCCTTCCCTTCCCTTCCCTTCCCGCACATTTCTTTTCTAGAGTTTTCCTTCCCTACCCGCACATTAACTTCCCCTCCCGCACCTTCCCTTCCCTTCCGGCACCTTCCCTTCCCGCACCTTCACTTCCCTTCCCTTCCCGCACATTCCCTTCCATTCCCGCACATTTCCTTCCCTTCCCGCACTTTCCCTTCACTTCCCACACCTTCCCTTCCCTTCTCTTCACTTCCCGCACCTTCCCTTCCCTCACCTTCCCTTCCCTTCCCTTCCGAGAACTTCTCTTCCCTTCCCTTCCCTTCCCTTCCCTTCCCTTCCCTTCCCTTCCATTCCCTTCTCAGAACTTCCCTGCCCTTCCCTTCCCTGCCCTTCCCTGCCCATCCCTTCCCTTCCCTTCCCTGCCCTTCCCTTCCCCTCCTTTCCCTTCCCATCCCTTCCCTTCCCCTCCCTTCCCCTCCCTTCCTTTCCCTTGCCTTCCCTTCCCTTCCCTTCCCTTCCCTTTCCTTCCCTTCCATTTCCTTTCCTTCCCTGCCCTTCCCTTCCCTTCCCTTCCTGCACATTCCCTTCCCTTCACTTCCAGCAGCTTCCCGCAACTTCCCTTCCCTTCCCTTCCCTTCCCTTCCCTTCCCTTCCCTTCCCTTCCCTTCCCTTCCCTTCCCTTCCCTTCCCTACCCTTCCCTTCCCTTCCCTTCCCTTCCCTGCCCTTTCCTTCCCTTCCCTTCCCTTCCCTTCCCTTCCCTTCCCTTCCCTTCCCTTCCCTTCCCTTCCCTGCCCTACCCTTCCCTGCCCTTCCCTTCCCTTCCCTGCCGTTCCCTTCCCTTCCCTTCCCTGCCCTTCCCTTCTCTGCCCTGCCCTCCCTTCCCTTCCCTTCCCTTCCCTTCCCTTCCATTCCCTTCCCTTCTCTTCCCTTCCCTTCCCTTCCTTTCCCTTCCCTTCCCTTCCCTTCCTTCCCTTCCCTTCCCTTCCCTTCCCTTCCCTTCCCTTCCCTTCCCTTCCCTTCCCTTCCCTTCCCTTCCCTTCCCTTCCTTTACCTTCCCTTCCCTTCCCTTCCCTTCCCTGCCCTTCCCTGGCCTTCCCATCTCTCCCTTCCCCTACCCTTCAATGCCCTTCCCTTCCCTTCCCTTCCCTTCCCTTCCCTTCCCTTCCCTTCCTTTCCCTTCCATTTCTTTCCCTTCCCTTCCCTTCCCTTCCTGCACCTTACCTTCCTTCCCTTCCCTTCCCTTCCCTTCCCTTCCCGCACCTTCCCGCACCTTCCCGCACCTTCCCTTCCCTTCCATTCCCTTCCCTTCCCTTCCTTTCACTTCCCTTCCCTTCCTTTCCCTTCCTTTCCCTTCCCTTCCCTTCCCTTCCCTTCCCTTCCTTTCCCTTGCCTTCCTTTCCCTTCCCTTCCCTTCCCTTCCCTTCCCTTCCGTTCCCTTCCCTTCCCGCACCTTCCCTTCCGTTCCCTTCCCTTCCCGCACCTTCCCTTTCCATCCCTTCCCTTCCCTTCCCTTCCTGCACCTTAACTTCCCTTCCCTTCCCTTCCCTTCCCTTCCCTTCCCTTCCCTTCCCTTCCCTTCCCTTCCCTTCCCTTCCCTTCCCTTTCCTTCCCTTCCCTTCCCTTCCTTTCCCTTCCCTGCCCTCTCCTTCCTTTCTTTTCCCTTCCCTGCCCTTCCCTGGCCTTCCCTTCCCTCCCTTCCCGGCCCTTCAATGCCCTTCCCTTCCCTTCCCATCCCTTCCCTTCGCTTCCCTTCCCGCACCTTCACTTCCCTTCACGTCCCGCACCTTCCCGCAACTTCCCGCACCTTCCCGCACCTTCCCGCACCTTCCCTTCCAGCCCCTTCCCTTCCCGCACCTTCCCTTCCCGCACATTCCCTTCCCTCACCTTCCCTTTGCCTTCCCTTCCCTTCCCCGCACCTTCCCTTCCCGAACATTCCCTTCCCGCAGCTTCCCTTCCCTTCCCGCACCTTCCCTTCCTGCACATTCCCTTCCCTTCACTTCCAGCAGCCTACCGCAACGTCCCTTCCCTTCCCTTCCCTTCCCTTCCCTTCCCTTCCCTTCCCTTCCCTTCCCTTCCCTTCCCTTCCCTTCCCTTCCCTGCCCTTCCCTTCCCTTCCCTTCCCTTCCCTTCCCTTCCCTTCCCTTCCCTTCCCTTCCCTTCCCTTCCCTTCCCTTCCCTTCCCTTTCCTTCCCTTCCCTTTCCTTTCCTTCCCTGCCCTTCCCTTCCCTTCCCTTCCCTTCCCTTCCCTGCCCTTTCCTTCCCGCACCTTCCCGCACCTTCCCGTTCTGCAACTTCTCTTCCCCGCACCTTCCTTTTCATTCCCTTCCCTTCCCTTCCCTTCCCTTCCCTTCCCTTCCCTTCCCTTCCCTTCCCTTCCCTTCCCTTCCCTTCCCTTCCCTTCCATTCCCTTCCCTTCCTGCACTTTCCCTTCCCTTCCCTTCCCTTCCCTTCCCTTCCCTTCCCTTCCCTTCCCTTCCCTTCCCTGCCCTTCCCTTCCCTTCCCTTCCCTTCCCTTCCCTTCCCTTCCCTTCCCTTCCCTTCTCTTCCCTTCCCTTCCCTTCCCTTCCCTTCCCTTCCCTTCCTTTCCCTTCCCTTCCCTTCCCTTCCCTTCCCTTCCCTTCCTTTCCCTTCCCTTCCCTTCCATTCCCTTCCCTTCCCTTCACTTTCCTTCCCTTCCCTTCCCTTCCCTTCCCTTCCCTTCCCTTCCCTTCCCTTCCCTTCCCTTCCCTTCCCTTCCTTCCCTTCCCTTCCCTTCCCTTCCCTTCCCTTCCCTTCCCTTCCCTTCCCCTCCCTTCCCTTCCCTTCCCTTCCCTTCCCTTCCCTTCCCTTACCTTCATTTCCCTTCCCTTCCATTCCCTTCCCTTCTCTTCCATTCCCTTCCCTTCCTTTCCCTTCCCTTCCCTTCCCTTCCCTTCCCTTCCCTTCCCTTCCCTTCCCTTCCCTTCCCTTCCCTTCCCTTCCCTTCCCTTCCCTTCCCTTCCCTTCCCTTCCCTTCCTTTCCCTTCCCTACCCTTCCCTGCCCTTCCCTGCCCTTCCCTGCCCTTCCCTGGCCTTCCCATCTCTCCCTTCCCTACCCTTCAATGCCCTTCCCTGCCCTTCCCTGCCCTTCCCTTCCTGCACCTTCCCGTACCTTCCCTTCCCACACCTTCCCTTCTCTTCCCACACCTTCCCTTCCCGCGCCTTCCCTTCCCTTCCCTTCCCTTCCCTTCCATTCCCTTCCCAGAACTTCCCTTCCCTTCCCTTCCCTGCCCTTCCCTTCCCCTCCTTTCCCTTCCTGTCCCTTCCCTTCCCCTCCCTTCCCCTCCCTTCCCTTCCCTTCCCATCCCGTCCCTTGCCTTCACTTCCCGCACCTTCCCTTCGCTTCCCTTCCCGCACATTCCCTTCCCTTCCCTTCCCTTCCCTTCCCTTCCCTTCCCTTCCCTTCCCTTCCCTTCCCTTCCCTTCCCTTCCCTTGTCTTCCCTTCCCTTCCCTTCCCTTCCCTTCCCTTCCTTCAATTCACTTCCATTCCCTTCCTTTCTCTTCCCTTCCCTTCCCTTCCCGCACCTTTCCAGCACCTTCCCGCACTTTCCCGCACCTTCCCGCGCCTTCCCTTCCTGCACCTTCCCGCAACTTCCCTTCCCTTCCCTTCCCTTCCCTTCCCTTCCCTTCCCTTCCCTTCCCTTCCCTTCCCTTCCCTTCCCTTCCCTTCCCTTCCCTTCCCTTCCCTTCCCTTCCCTTCCCTTCCCTTCCCTTCCCTTCCCTTCCTTCCCTTCCCTTCCCTTCCCTTTCCTTCGCTTCCCTTCCCTTCCCTTCCCTTTCCTTCCCTTCCCTTCCCTTCCCTTCCCTTCCCTTCCCTTCCCTTCCCTTCCCTTCCCTTCCCTTCCCTTCCCTTCCTTTCCTTTCCCTTCCCTTCCCTTCCCTTCCCTTCCCTTCCCTTCCCTTCCCTTCCCTTCCATTCCCTTCCCTTCCCTTCCCTTCCCTTCCCTTCCCTCACCTTCCCTTCCCTTCTCTTCCCTTCCCTTCCCTTCCCTTCCCTTCCCTTCCCTTCCCTTCCCTTCCCTTCCCTTCCCTTCCCTTCCCTTCGCACACCTTCCCACACCTTCCCGTTCCGCAACTTCTCTTCCCGCACCTTCCTTTTAATTCCCTTCGCTTCCCTTCCCTTCCTTCCCTTCCCTTCCCTTTCCTTCCCTTCCTGCACCTTCCCGTACCTTCCCTTCCCACAACTTCTCTTCCCGCACCTTCCTTTCCCTTCCATTCCCTTCCCTTCCCTTCCCTTCCCTTCCTGCACCATACCTTCCTTCCCTTCCTTTCCCTTCCCTTCCCTTCCCGCAACTTCCCTTCCCTTCCATTCCCTTCCCTTCCCTTCCTTTCCCTTCCCTTCCCTTCCTTTCCCTTCCCTTCCCTTCCCTTCCCTTCCCTTCCCTTCCCTTCCCTTCCCTTCCCTTCCCTTCCCTTCCCTTCCCTTCCCTTCCCTTCCCTTCCCTTCCCTTCCTTCCCTTCCCTTCCCTTCCCTTCCCTTGCCTTCCTTTCCCTTCCCTTCCCTTCCCTTCCCTTGCCTTCCCTTCCCTTCCCTTCCCTGCCCTTCCCTTCCCTTCCCTTCCCTTCCCTTCCCTTCCCTTCCCTTCCCTTCCCTTCCCTTCCCTTCCTTTCCCTTCCCTTCCCTTCCTTTCCCTTCCCTTACCTCACCTTCCCTTGCCTTCCCTCACCTTCCCTTGCCTTCCCTTCACTTCCGTTCCCTTCCCTTCCCTTCACTTTCCTTCCCTTCCCTTCCCTTCCCGCACCTTCACTTCCCTTCCCTTCCCGCACCTTCCCGCAACTTCCCGCACCTTCTCGCACCTTCCCTTCCCGCACCTTCCCTTCCCGCACCTTCCCTTCCCGCACATTTCCTTCCCTCACCTTCCCGTTGCCTTCCCTTCCCTTCCCGCACCTTCCCTTCCCGCACATTCCCTTCCCGCACATTTCCTTCACTTCCCGCACCTTCCCTTCCCTTCCCTTCCCTTCCCTTCCCTTCACTTCCCGCACCTTCCCTTCCTGCACATTCCCTTCCCTTCAAATCCAGCAGCTTCCAGCAACTTCCCTTCCCTTCCCTTCCCTTCCCTTCCCTTCCCTTCCCTTCCCTTCCCTTCCCTTCCCTTCCCTTCCCTTCCCTTCCCTTCCCTTCCCTTCCCTTCCCTTCCCATCCCTTCCCTTCCCTTCCCTTCCCTTTCCTTCCCTGCCCTTCCCTTCCCTTCTCTTCCCTTCCCTTCAGTTCCCTTCCCTTCCCTTCCCTTCCCTTCCCTTCCCTTCCCTTCCCTTCCCTTCCCTTCCCTTCCCTTCCCTTCCCTTCCCGCACCTTCCCTTCCCTTCCCTTCCCTTTCCTTCCCTTCCCTTTCCTTTCCTTCCCTGCCCTTCCCTTCCCTTCCCTTCCCTTCCTGCACATTCCCTTCCCTTCACTTCCAGCAGCTTACCGCAACTTCCCTTCCCTTCCCTTCCCTTCCCTTCCCTTCCCTTCCCTTCCCTTCCCTTCCCTTCCCTTCCCTTCCCTTCCCTTCCCTTCCCTTCCCTACCCTTCCCTTCCCTGCCCTTCCCTTCCCTTCCCTTCCCTTCCCTTCCCTTCCCTTCCCTTCCCTTCCCTTTCCTTTCCTTCCCTGCCCCTCCCTTCCCTTCCCTTCCCTGCCCTTTCCTTCCCGCACCTTCCCGCACCTTCCCGCACCTTCCCGTTCCGCAACTTCTCTTCCCGCACCTTCCTTTTCATTCCCTTCCCTTCCCTTCCCTTCCCTTCCCTTCCCTTCCCTTCCCTTCCCTTCCCTTCCCTTCCCTTCCCTTCCCTTCCCTTCCCTTCCCTTCCCTTCCCTTCCCTTCCCTTCCCTTCCCTTCCCTTCCCTTCCCTTCCCTTCCCTTCCCTTCCCTTCCCTTCCTTTCCCTTCCCTTCCCTTCCCTTCCCTTCCCTTCCCTTCCCTTCCCTTCCCTTCCCTTCCCTTCCCTTCCCTTCCCTTCCCTTCCATTCCCTTCCCTTCCCTTCCCTTCCCTTCCCTCACCTTCCCTTCCCTTCCCTTCCCTTCCTTTCCCTTCTCTTCCCTTCCCTTCCCTTCCCTTCCCGCACCTTCCCGCACCTTCCCGCACCTTCCCTCCCCTTCCCGCAACTTCCCTTCCCTTCCCGTACCTTCCCTTCCCTTCCCTTCCCTGCCCTTCCCTTCCCTTCCCTGCACTTCCCTGCCCTTCCCTTCCCTTCCCTGCCCTTCCCTTCCCTTCCCTTCCCCTCCCTTCCATTCCCGTCCCTTCCATTCCCTTCCCTTCCCCCACCTTCCCTTCCCTTCCCTTCCCTTCCCTTCCCTTCCCTTCCCTTCCCTTCCCTTCCCTTCCCTTCCCTTCCCTTCTCTTCCCTTCCCTTCCCTTCCCTTCCCTTCCCTTCCCTTCCCGCCCCTTCCCTTCCCTTTCCTTCCCTTCCCGCACCTTTCTTTTCTAGAGTTTTCCTTCCCTACCCGCACATTAACTTCCCCTCCCGCACTTTCCCTTCCCTTCCGGCACCTTCCCTTCCCGCACCTTCACTTCCCTTCCCTTCCCGCACATTCCCTTCCATTCCCGCACATTTCCTTCCCTTCCCGCACTTTCCCTTCCCTTCCCACACCTTCCCTTCCATTCCCTTCCCAGAACTTCCCTGCCCTTCCCTTCCCTGCCCTTCCCTGCCCATCCCTTCCCTTCCCTTCCCTGCCCTTCCCTTCCCCTCCTTTCCCTTCCCATCCCTTCCCTTCCCCTCCCTTCCCCTCCCTTCCCTTCCCTTCCCTTCCCTTCCCTTTCCTTCCCTTCCCTTTCCTTTCCTTCCCTGCCCTTCCCTTGCCTTCCCTTCCTGCACATTCCCTTCCCTTCACTTCCAGCAGCTTACCGCAACTTCCCTTCCCTTCCCTTCCCTTCCCTTCCCTTCCCTTCCCTTCCCTTCCCTTCCCTTCCCTTCCCTACCCTTCCCTTCCCTTCCCTTCCCTTCCCTTCCCTGCCCTTTCCTTCCCTGCCCTTCCCTTCCCTGCCCTTCCCTTCCCTGCCCTTCCCTTCCCTGCCCTTCCCTTCCCTTCCCTTCCCTTCCCTTCCCTTCCCTTCCCTTCCCTTCCCTTCCCTTCCCTTCCCTTCCCTTCCCTTCCCTTCCCTTCCCTTTCCTTCCCTTCCCTTTCCTTTCCTTCCCTGCCCTTCCCTTCCCTTCCCTTCCCTGCCCTTTCCTTCTCGCACCTTCCCGCACCTTCCCGCACCTTCCCGTTCCACAACTTCTCTTCCCGCACCTTCCTTTTCATTCCCTTCCCTTCCCTTCCCTTCCCTTCCCTTCCCTTCCATTCCCTTCCCTTCCCTTCCCTTCCCTTCCCTTCCCTTCCCTTCCCTTCCCTTCCCTTCCCTTCCCTTCCCTTCCCTTCCCTTCCCTTCCCTTCCCCTCCCTTCCCTTCCCTTCCCTTCCCTTCCCTTCCATTCCCTTCCCTTCCCTTCCCTTCCTTTCCCTTCCCTTCCCTTCCCTTCCTTCCCTTCCCTTCCCTTCCCTTCCCTTCCCTTCCCTTCCCTTCCCTTCCCTTCCCTTCCCTTCCCTTCCCTTCCCTTCCCTTCCCTTCCCTTCCCTTCCTTTACCTTCCCTTCCCTGCCCTTCCCTTCCCTGCCCTTCCCTGGCCTTCCCATCTCTCCCTTCCCTACCCTTCAATGCCCTTCCCTTCCCTTCCCTTCCCTTCCCTTCCCTTCCCTTCCTTTCCCTTCCATTCCCTTCCCTTCCCTTCCCTTCCCTTCCTGCACCTTACCTTCCTTCCCTTCTCTTCCCTTCCCTTCCCTTCCCTTCCCGCACCTTCCCGCACCTTCCCGCACCTTCCCTTCCCTTCCATTCCCTTCCCTTCCCTTCCTTTCACTTCCCTTCCCTTCCTTTCCCTTCCATTCCCTTCCCTTCCCTTCCCTTCCTTTCCCTTGCCTTCCTTTCCCTTCCCTTCCCTTCCCTTCCCTTCCCTTCCCTTCCCTTCCCTTCCCTTCCCTTCCCTTCCCTTCCCTTCCCTTCCCTTCCCTTCCCTTCCCTTCCCTTCCCTTCCCTTCCCTTCCCTTCCCTTCCCTTCCCTTCCCTTGCCTTCCTTTCCCTTCCCTTCCCTTCCCTTCCCGCACCATCCCTTCCCGCACATTCCCTTCCCGCACATTCCCTTCCCGCACATTCCCTTCAATTCCCGCACCTTCCCTTTCCTTCCCGCACCTTCCCGCACCTTCCCTTCCCTTCCCGCACCTTCCCTTCCCTTCCCGCACCTTCCCTTCCTGCACATTCCCTTCCCTTCACTTCCAGCAGCTTCCAGCAACTTCCCTTCCCTTCCCTTCCCTTCCCTTCCCTTCCCTTCCCTTCCCTTCCCTTCCCTTCCCTTCCCTTCCCTTCCCTTCCCTTCCCTTCCCTTCCCTTCCCTTCCCTTCCCTTCCCTTCACTTCCCTTCCCTTCCCTTCCCTTCCCTTCCCTTCCCTTCCCTTCCCTTCCCTTCCCTTCCCTTCCCTTTCCTTCCCTGCCCTTCCCTTCCCTTCCCTTCCCTTCCCTTCCCTTCCCTTCAGTTCCCTTACCTTCCCTTCCCTTCCCTTCCCTGCCCTTCCCTGCCCTTTCCTTGCTGCACCTTCCCGCACCTTCCCGCACCTTCCCGTTCCGCAACTTCTCTTCCCGCACCTTCCTTTTCATTCCCTTCCCTTCCCTTCCCTTCCCTTCCCTTCCCTTCCCTTCCCTTCCCTTCCCTTCCCTTCCCTTCCCTTCCCTTCCCTTCCCTTCCCTTCCCTTCCCTTCCCTTATCTTCCTTTCCCTTCCATTCCCTTCCCTTCCCTTTCTTTCCCTTTCTGCACCTTACCTTCCTTCCCTTCCCTTCCCTTCCCTTCCCTTCCGTTCCCTTCCCTTCCCGCACCTTCCCTTTCCATCCCTTCCCTTCACTTCCCTTCCTGCACCTTAACTTCACTTCCCTTCCGTTCCCTTCCCTTCCCTTCCCTTCCTTTCCCTTCCCTTCCCTTCCCTTCCCTTCCTTTCCCTTCCCTTCCCTTCCCTTCCCTGCCCTTCCCTGGCCTTCCCTTCCTGCACCTTCCCGTATCTTCCCTTCCCACAACTTCTCTTCCCGCACCTTCCTTTCCCTTCCCTTCCCTTCCTGCACCTCACCTTCCTTCCCTTCCCTTCCCTTCCCTTCCCTTCCCTTCCCTTCCCTTCCCTTCCCTTCCCTTCTCTTCCCGTCCCTTCCCTTCCCTTCCTTCCCCTTCCCTTCCCTTCCCTTCCCTTCCCTTCCCTTCCCTTCCCTTCCCTTCCCTTCCCTTCCCTTCCCTTCCCTTCCCTTCCCTTCCCTTCCCTTCCCTTCCCTTCCTTTCCCTTTCCTTCCCTTCCCTTCCCTTCCCTTCCCTTCCCTTCCCTTCCCTCACCTTCCCTCGCCTTCCCTTCCCTTCCCTTCCCTTCCCTTCCCTTCCCTTCCCTTCCCTTCCCTTCCCTTCCCTTCCCTTCCCTTCCCTTCCCTTCCCTTCCCTTCCCTTCCCTTCCCTTCCCTTCCCTTCCCTTCCCTTCCCTTCCTTTCCCTTCCCTTCCCTTCCCTGCCCTCTCCTTCCCTTCCCTGCCCTTCCCTGCCCTTCCCTGGCCTTCCCTTCCCTCTCTTCCTTCCCTTCCCTTCCCTTCCTTGCCCTTCCCTGCCCTTCCCTTCCTGCACCTTCCCGTACCTTCCCTTCCCGCAACTTCTCTTCCCGCACCTTCCTTTCCCTTCCATTCCCTTCCGTTCCCTTCCGTTCCGTTCCCTTCCCTTCCCTTCCCTTCCCTTCCCTTCCCTTCCCTTCCCTTCCCTTCCCTTCCCTTCCCGCAGCTTAACTTCCCTTCCCTACCCTTCGCTTCCCTTCCCTTCGCTTCCCTTCCCTTCCCTTCCCTTCCCTTCACTTCCCTTCCGTTCCCTTCCCATCCCTTCCCGCACCTTCCCTTCCCTTCCCTTCCCTTCCCGCACATTCTCTTCCCTTCCCCTCTCTGCCCTTCCCTTCCCTTCCCTGCCCTTCCCTGCCCTTCCCTTCCCTTCCCTGCCCTGCCCTTCCCTTCCCTTCCCCTACCTTCCCTTCCCTTCCGTACGCTTCCCTTGCCGCACCTTCCCTTCCCGCACCTTCCCTGCGCTTCCCTTCCCTCACCTTCTCTTCCCTTCCCTTCCCTTCCCTTCCCTTCCCTTCCCTTCCCTTCCCTTCCCTTCCCTTCCCTTCCCTTCCCTTCCCTTCCCTTCCCTTCCCTTCCCTTCCCTTCCCTTTCCTTCCCTTCCCTTCCCTTCCCTTCCCGCACCTTCCCTTCCCGCACCTTCCCTTCCCGCACCTTCCCTTCCCGCACCTTCCCTTCGCTTCCCTTCCCTCACCTTCTCTTCCCTTCCCTTCCCTTCCCTTCCCTTCCCTTCCCTTCCCTTCCCTTCCCTTCCCTTCCCTTCCCTTCCCTTCACTTCCCTTCCCGCACCTTCCCTTCCCGCACCTTCCCGCACCTTCCCGCACCTTCCCGCACCTTCCCGCACCTTCCCGCACCTTCCCTTCATGCACATTCCATTCCCTTCACTTCCAGCACCTTCCCGCAACTTCCCTTCCCTTCCCTTCCCTTCCCTTCCCTTCCCTTCCCTTCCCTTCCCTTCCCTTCCCTTCCCTTCCCTTCCCTTCCCTTCCCTTCCCTTCCCTTCCCTTCCCTTCCCTTCCCTTCCCTTCCCTTCAATCATCTTCTCGTCCCTTCACTTCCCTTCCCTCACCATCCCTTCCCTTCCCTCACCTTCCCTTCCCTTCCGTTCCTGCACTTCCCTGCCCTTCCCTGCCCTTCCCTGCCCTTCCCTTCCTTTCCCTTCTATTCCCTTCCCTTCCCTTCCCGCACATTCCCTTCCCTTCCCTCACCTACCCTTCCATTCCCTTGCCTTCAATTCCCTTCTCTTCCGTTCCCTTCCCTTCCCTTCCCTTCCCTTCCATTCCCTTCCCTTCCCTTCCCTTCCTGCAACTTCCCTTCCTTTCCCTTCCCTTCCCTTCCCTTCCCTTCCCTTCCCTTCCCTTCCCTTCCCTTCCCTTCCCTTCCCTTCCCTTCCCTGGCCTTCCCTTCCCTCCCTTCCCTCCCCTTCAATGCCCTTCCCTGCCCTTCCCTGCCCTTCCCTTCCTGCACCTTCCCGTTCCTTCCCTCCCCACAACTTCTCTTCCCGCACCTTCCTGCACCTTTCCTTCCCTTCCCTTCCCTTCCCTTCCCTTCCCTTCCCTTGCCTTCCCTTCCCATCCCTTCCTTTCCCTTCCCTTCCCTTCCCTTCCCTTCCCTTCCCTTCCCTTCCCTTCCCTTCCCTTCCCGCACATTCTCTTCCCTTCCCCTCCCTGCCCTTCCCTTCCCTTCCCTGCCCTTCCTTGCCCTTCCCTTCCCTTCCCTGCCCTTCCCTTCCCTTCCCTGCCCTTCCCTTCCCTTCCCCTACCTTCCCTTCCCTTCCGTACGCTTCCCTTGCCGCACCTTCCCTTCCCGCACCTTCCCTGCGCTTCCCTTCCCTCACCTTCCCTTCCCTTCCCTTCCCTTCCCTTCCCTTCCCTTCCCTTCCCTTCCCTTCCCTTCCCTTCCCTTCCCTTCCCGCACCTTCCCTTCCCTTTCCTTCCCTTCCCTTCCCTTCCCTTCCCTTCCCTTCCCTTCCCTTCCCTTCCCTTCCCTTCCCTTCCCGCACCTTCCCTTCCCGCACCTTCCCTTCCCGCACCTTCCCTTCCCGCACCTTCCCTTCGCTTCCCTTCCCTCACCTTCTCTTCCGTTCCCTTCCCTTCCCTTCCCTTCCTTTCCCTTCCCTTCCCTTCCCTTCACTTCCCTTCCCGCACCTTCCCTTCCCGCACCTTCCCGCACCTTCCCGCACCTTCCCGCACCTTCCCGCACCTTCCCTTCCCTTCCCGCAACTTCCCTTCATGCACATTCCATTCCCTTCACTTCCAGCACCTTCCCGCAACTTCCCTTCCCTTCCCTTCCCTTCCCTTCCCTTCCCTTCCCTTCCCTTCCCTTCCCTTCCCTTCCCTTCCCTTCCCTTCCCTTCCCTTCCCTTCCCTTCCCTTCCCTTCCCTTCCCTTTCCCTCCCTTCCCTTCCCTTCCCTTCCCTTCCATTCCCTTCCCTTCTCTTCCCTTCCCTTCCCTTCCTTTCCCTTCCCTTCCCTTCCCTTCCTTCCCTTCCCTTCCCTTCCTTTACCTTCCCTTCCCTTCCCTTCCCTTCCCTGCCCTTCCCTGGCCTTCCCATCTCTCCCTTCCCTACCCTTCAATGCCCTTCCCTTCCCTTCCCTTCCCTTCCCTTCCCTTCCCTTCCCTTCCTTTCCCTTCCCTTCCCTTCCCTTCCCTTCCCTTCCCTTCCCGCACCTTCCCGCACCTTCCCGCACCTTCCCTTCCCTTCCATTCCCTTCCCTTCCCTTCCTTTCACTTCCCTTCCCTTCCTTTCCCTTCCATTCCCTTCCCTTCCCTTCCCTTCCCTTCCTTTCCCTTGCCTTCCTTTCCCTTCCCTTTTCTTCCCTTCCCTTCCCTTCCCTTCCCTTCCCTTCCCTTCCCTTCCCTTCCCTTCCCTTCCCTTCCCTTGCCTTCCTTTCCCTTCCCTTCCCTTCCCTTCCCGCACCATCCCTTCCCGCACATTCCCTTCCCGCACATTCCCTTCCCGCACATTCCCTTCAATTCCCGCACCTTCCCTTCCCTTCCCGCACCTTCCCGCACCTTCCCTTCCCTTCCCGCACCTTCCCTTCCCTTCCCGCACCTTCCCTTCCTGCACATTCCCTTCCCTTCACTTCCAGCAGCTTCCAGCAACTTCCCTTCCCTTCCGTTCCCTTCCCTTCCCTTCCCTTCCCTTCCCTTCCCTTCCCTTCCCTTCCCTTCCCTTCCCTTCCCTTCCCTTCACTTCCCTTCCCTTCCCTTCCCTTCCCTTCCCTTCCCTTCCCTTCCCTTCCCTTCCCTTCCCTTCCCTTTCCTTCCCTGCCCTTCCCTTCCCTTCCCTTCCCTTCCCTTCCCTTCCCTTCCCTTCCCTTCCCTTCAGTTCCCTTCCCTTCCCTTCCCTTCCCTTCCCTGCCCTTCCCTGCCCTTTCCTTGCTGCACCTTCCCGCACCTTCCCGCACCTTCCCGTTCCGCAACTTCTCTTCCCGCACCTTCCTTTTCATTCCCTTCCCTTCCCTTCCCTTCCCTTCCCTTCCCTTCCCTTCCCTTCCCTTCCCTTCCCTTCCCTTCCCTTCCCTTCCCTTCCCTTCCCTTCCCTTCCCTTCCCTTCCCTTATCTTCCTTTCCCTTCCATTCCCTTCCCTTCCCTTTCTTTCCCTTTCTGCACCTTACCTTCCTTCCCTTCCCTTCCCTTCCCTTCCCTTCCCTTCCGTTCCCTTCCCTTCCCGCACCTTCCCTTTCCATCCCTTCCCTTCCCTTCCCTTCCTGCACCTTAACTTCACTTCCCTTCCGTTCCCTTCCCTTCCCTTCCCTTCCTTTCCCTTCCCTTCCCTTCCCTTCCCTTCCTTTCCCTTCCCTTCCCTTCCCTTCCCTGCCCTTCCCTGGCCTTCCCTTCCTGCACCTTCCCGTATCTTCCCTTCCCACAACTTCTCTTCCCTTCCCTTCCCTTCCCTTCCCTTCCCTTCCTTTCCCTTCCCTTCCCTTCCCTGCCCTCTCCTTCCCTTCCCTGCCCTTCCCTGCCCTTCCCTGGCCTTCCCTTCCCTCCCTTCCTTCCCTTCCCTTCCCTTCCTTGCCCTTCCCTGCCCTTCCCTTCCTGCACCTTCCCGTACCTTCCCTTCCCGCAACTTCTCTTCCCGCACCTTCCTTTCCCTTCCATTCCCTTCCGTTCCCTTCCGTTCCGTTCCCTTCCCTTCCCTTCCCTTCCCTTCCCTTCCCTTCCCTTCCCTTCCCTTCCCTTCCCTTCCCTTGCCTTCCCTTCCCTTCCCTTCCCGCAGCTTAACTTCCCTTCCCTACCCTTCGCTTCCCTTCCCTTCGCTTCCCTTCCCTTCCCTTCCCTTCCCTTCACTTCCCTTCCGTTCCCTTCCCATCCCTTCCCGCACCTTCCCTTCCCTTCCCTTCCCTTCCCGCACATTCTCTTCCCTTCCCCTCCCTGCCCTTCCCTTCCCTTCCCTGCCCTTCCCTGCCCTTCCCTTCCCTGCCCTTCCCTTCCCTTCCCTGCCCTTCCCTTCCCTTCCCCTACCTTCCCTTCCCTTCCGTACGCTTCCCAGGCCGCACCTTCCCTTCCCGCACCTTCCCTGCGCTTCCCTTCCCTCACCTTCTCTTCCCTTCCCTTCCCTTCCCTTCCCTTCCCTTCCCTTCCCTTCCCTTCCCTTCCCTTCCCTTCCCTTCCCTTCCCTTCCCTTCCCTTTCCTTCCCTTCCCTTCCCTTCCCTTCCCTTCCCTTCCCTTCCCTTCCCGCACCTTCCCTTCCCGCACCTTCCCTTCCCGCACCTTCCCTTCGCTTCCCTTCCCTCACCTTCTCTTCCGTTCCCTTCCCTTCCCTTCCCTTCCCTTCCCTTCCCTTCCCTTCCCTTCCCTTCACTTCCCTTCCCGCACCTTCCCTTCCCGCACCTTCCCGCACCTTCCCGCACCTTCCCGCACCTTCCCGCACCTTCCCTTCCCTTCCCGCAACTTCCCTTCATGCACATTCCATTCCCTTCACTTCCAGCACCTTCCCGCAACTTCCCTTCCCTTCCCTTCCCTTCCCTTCCCTTCCCTTCCCTTCCCTTCCCTTCCCTTCCCTTCCCTTCCCTTCCCTTCAAGCATCTTCTCTTCCCTTCACTTCCCTTCCCTCACCATCCCTTCCCTTCCCTCACCTTCCCTTCCCTTCCGTTCCTGCACTTCCCTGCCCTTCCCTGCCCTTCCCTGCCCTTCCCTTCCTTTCCCTTCTATTCCCTTCCCTTCCCTTCCCGCACATTCCCTTCCCTTCCCTCACCTACCCTTCCATTCCCTTCCCTTCAATTCCCTTCCCTTCCCTTCCCTTCCTTTCTCTTCCCTTCCCTTCCCTTTCCTTCCCGCACATTCCCTTCCCTTCCCTCACCTACCCTTCCATTCCCTTGCCTTCAATTCCCTTCTCTTCCGTTCCCTTCCCTTCCCTTCCCTTCCCTTCCATTCCCTTCCCTTCCCTTCCCTTCCTGCAACTTCCCTTCCTTTCCCTTCCCTTCCCTTCCCTTCCCTTCCCTTCCCTTCCCTTCCCTTCCCTTCCCTTCCCTTCCCTGGCCTTCCCTTCCCTCCCTTCCCTCCCCTTCAATGCCCTTCCCTGCCCTTCCCTGCCCTTCCCTTCCTGCACCTTCCCGTTCCTTCCCTCCCCACAACTTCTCTTCCCGCACCTTCCTGCACCTTTCCTTCCCTTCCCTTCCCTTCCCTTCCCTTCCCTTGCCTTCCCTTCCCTTCCCTTCCTTTCCCTTCCCTTCCCTTCCCTTCCCTTCCCTTCCCTTCCCTTCCCTTCCCTTCCCTTCCCTTCCCTTCCCTTCCCTTCCCGCACATTCTCTTCCCTTCCCCTCCCTGCCCTTCCCTTCCCTTCCCTGCCCTTCCCTGCCCTTCCCTTCCCTTCCCTGCCCTTCCCTTCCCTTCCCTGCCCTTCCCTGCCCTTCCCCTACCTTCCCTTCCCTTCCGTACGCTTCCCTTGCCGCACCTTCCCTTCCCGCACCTTCCCTGCGCTTCCCTTCCCTCACCTTCTCTTCCCTTCCCTTCCCTTCCCTTCCCTTCCCTTCCCTTCCCTTCCCGCACCTTCCCTTCCCTTTCCTTCCCTTCCCTTCGCTTCCCTTCCCTTCCCTTCCCTTCCCTTCCCTTCCCGCACCTTCCCTTCCCGCACCTTCCCTTCCCGCACCTTCCCTTCCCGCACCTTCCCTTCCCGCACCTTCCCTTCGCTTCCCTTCCCTCACCTTCTCTTCCGTTCCCTTCCCTTCCCTTCCCTTCCTTTCCCTTCCCTTCCCTTCCCTTCACTTCCCTTCCCGCACCTTCCCTTCCCGCACCTTCCCGCACCTTCCCGCACCTTCCCGCACCTTCCCGCACCTTCCCGCACCTTCCCTTCCCTTCCCGCAACTTCCCTTCATGCACATTCCATTCCCTTCACTTCCAGCACCTTCCCGCAACTTCCCTTCCCTTCCCTTCCCTTCCCTTCCCTTCCCTTCCCTTCCCTTCCCTTCCCTTCCCTTCCCTTCCCTTCCCTTCCCTTCCCTTCCCTTCCCTTCCATTCAATCATCTTCCCGTCCCTTCACTTCCCTTCCCTCACCATCCCTTCCCTTCCCTCACCTTCCCTTCCCTTCCGTTCCTGCACTTCCCTGCCCTTCCCTGCCCTTCCCTGCCCTTCCCTTCCTTTCCCTTCTATTCCCTTCCCTTCCCTTCCCGCACATTCCCTTCCCTTCCCTCACCTACCCTTCCATTCCCTTCCCTTCAATTCCCTTCCCTTCCCTTCCCTTCCTTTCTCTTCCCCTCCCTTCCCTTCCCTTCCCTTCCCTTCCCTTCCCTTCCCTTCCCTTTCCTTCCCTTCCTTCCCTGGCCTTCCCTTCCCTCCCTTCCCTCCCCTTCAATGCCCTTCCCTGCCCTTCCCTGCCCTTCCCTTCCTGCACCTTCCCGTTCCTTCCCTCCCCACAACTTCTCTTCCCGCACCTTCCTGCACCTTCCCTTCCCTTCCCTTCCCTTCCCTTCCCTTCCCTTCCCTTCCCTTCCCTTCCCTTCCCTTCCCTTCAATCATCTTCCCGTCCCTTCACTTCCCTTCCCTCACCATCCCTTCCCTTCCCTCACCTTCCCTTCCCTTCCGTTCCTGCACTTCCCTGCCCTTCCCTGCCCTTATCTGCCCTTCCCTTCCTTTCCCTTCTATTCCCTTCCCTTCCCTTCCCGCACATTCCCTTCCCTTCCCTCACCTACCCTTCCATTCCCTTCCCTTCAATTCCCTTCCCTTCCCTTCCCTTACTTTCTTCTTCCCTTCCCTTCCCTTTCCTTCCCGCACATTCCCTTCCCTTCCCTCACCTACCCTTCCATTCCCTTCCCTTCAATTCCCTTCTCTTCCGTTCCCTTCCCTTCCCTTCCCTTCCCTTCCCTTCCCTTCCCTTCCCTTCCCTTCCCTTCCCTTCCCTTCCATTCCTTTCCCTTCCCTTCCCTTCCTGCAACTTCCCTTCCTTTCCCTTCCCTTCCCTTCCCTTCCCTTCCCTTCCCTTCCCTTCCCTTCCCTTCCCTTCCTTCCCTTCCCTTCCCTTCCCTTCCCTTCCCTTCCCTTCCCTGGCCTTCCCTTCCCTCCCTTCCCTCCCCTTCAATGCCCTTCCCTGCCCTTCCTTGCCCTTCCCTTCCTGCACCTTCCCGTTCCTTCCCTCCCCACAACTTCTCTTCCCGCACCTTCCTGCACCTTTCCTTCCCTTCCCTTCCGTTCCCTTCCCTTCCCTTCCCTTCCTTTCCCTTCCCTTCCCTTCCCTTCCCTTCCCTTCCCTTCCCTTCCTTCCCTTCCCTTCCCTTCCCTTCCTTCCCTTCCCTTCCCTTCCCTTCCCGCAACTTCCCTTCCCTTCCCTTCCCTTCCCTTCCCTTCCCTTCCCTTCCCTTCCCTTCCTTCCCTCGCCTTCCCTTGCCTTCCCTTCCCTTCCCTTCCCTTCCCTTCCCTTCCCTTCTCTTCCCGTCCATTCCCTTCCCTTCCTTCCCCTTCCCTTCCCTTCCCTTCCCTTCCTTCCCTTCCCTTCCCTTCCCTTCCCTTCCCTTCCCTTCCCTTCCCTTCCCTTCCCTTCCCTTCCCTTCCCTTCCCTTCCCTTCCCTTCCCTTTCCTTCCCTTCCCTTCCCTTCCCTTCCCTTCCCTTCCCTCACCTTCCCTCGCCTTCCCTTCCCTTCCCTTCCCTTCCCTTCCCTTCCCTTCCCTTCCCTTCCTTCCCTTCCCTTCCCTTCCCTTCCCTTCCCTTCCTTTCCCTTCCCTTCCCTTCCCTGCCCTCTCCTTCCCTTCCCTGCCCTTCCCTGGCCTTCCCTTCCCTCCCTTCCTTCCCTTCCCTTCCCTTCCTTGCCCTTCCCTGCCCTTCCCTTCCTGCACCTTCCCGTACCTTCCCTTCCCGCAACTTCTCTTCCCGCACCTTCCTTTCCCTTCCATTCCCTTCCGTTCCCTTCCGTTCCGTTCCCTTCCCTTCCCTTCCCTTCCCTTCCCTTCCCTTCCCTTCCCTTCCCTTCCCTTCCCTTCCCTTCCCGCAGTTTAACTTCCCTTCCCTACCCTTCGCTTCCCTTCCCTTCGCTTCCCTTCCCTTCCCTTCCCTTCGCTTCCCTTCCGTTCCCTTCCCATCCCTTCCCGCACCTTCCCTTCCCTTCCCTTCCCTTCCCGCACATTCTCTTCCCTTCCCCTCCCTGCCCTTCCCTTCCCTTCCCTGCCTTTCCCTGCCCTTCCCTTCCCTTCCCTGCCCTTCCCTTCCCTTCCCTGCCCTTCCCTTCCCTTCCCCTACCTTCCCTTCCCTTCCGTACGCTTCCCTTGCCGCACCTTCCCTTCCCGCACCTTCCCTGCGCTTCCCTTCCCTCACCTTCTCTTCCCTTCCCTTCCCTTCCCTTCCCTTCCCTTCCCTTCCCTTCCCTTCCCTTCCCTTCCCTTCCCTTTCCTTCCCTTCCCTTCCCTTCCCTTCCCTTCCCTTCCCTTCCCTTCCCTTCCCTTCCCGCACCTTCCCGCACCTTCCCTTCCCGCACCTTCCCTTCCCGCACCTTCCCTTCGCTTCCCTTCCCTCACCTTCTCTTCCGTTCCCTTCCCTTCCCTTCCCTTCCCTTCCCTTCCCTTCCCTTCCCTTCCCTTCACTTCCCTTCCCGCACCTTCCCTTCCCGCACCTTCCCGCACCTTCCCGCACCTTCCCGCACCTTCCCGCACCTTCCCTTCCCTTCCCGCAACTTCCCTTCATGCACATTCCATTCCCTTCACTTCCAGCACCTTCCCGCAACTTCCCTTCCCTTCCCTTCCCTTCCCTTCCCTTCCCTTCCCTTCCCTTCCCTTCCCTTCCCTTCCCTTCCCTTCCCTTCCCTTCCCTTCCCTTCCCTTCCCTTCCCTTCCCTTCCCTTCCCTTCAATCATCTTCTCGTCCCTTCACTTCCCTTCCCTCACCATCCCTTCCCTTCCCTCACCTTCCCTTCCCTTCCGTTCCTGCACTTCCCTGCCCTTCCCTGCCCTTCCCTGCCCTTCCCTTCCTTTCCCTTCTATTCCCTTCCCTTCCCTTCCCGCACATTCCCTTCCCTTCCCTCACCTACCCTTCCATTCCCTTCCCTTCAATTCCCTTCCCTTCCCTTCCCTTCCTTTCTCTTCCCTTCCCTTCCCTTTCCTTCCCGCACATTCCCTTCCCTTCCCTCACCTACCCTTCCATTCCCTTCCTTCAATTCCCTTCTCTTCCGTTCCCTTCCCTTCCCTTCCCTTCCATTCCCTTCCCTTCCCTTCCCTTCCTGCAACTTCCCTTCCTTTCCCTTCCCTTCCCTTCCCTTCCCTTCCCTTCCCTTCCCTTCCCTTCCCTGGCCTTCCCTTCCCTTCCCTTCCCTTCCCTTCCCTTCCCTGGCCTTCCCTTCCCTCCCTTCCCTCCCCTTCAATGCCCTTCCCTGCCCTTCCCTGCCCTTCCCTTCCTGCACCTTCCCGTTCCTTCCCTCCCCACAACTTCTCTTCCCGCACCTTCCTGCACCTTTCCTTCCCTTCCCTTCCCTTCCCTTCCCTTCCCTTGCCTTCCCTTCCCTTCCCTTCCTTTCCCTTCCCTTCCCTTCCCTTCCCTTCCCTTCCCTTCCCTTCCCTTCCCTTCCCTTCCCGCACATTCTCTTCCCTTCCCCTCCCTGCCCTTCCCTTGACTTCCCTGCCCTTCCCTGCCCTTCCCTTCCCTTCCCTGCCCTTCCCTTCCCTTCCCCTACCTTCCCTTCCCTTCCGTACGCTTCCCTTGCCGCACCTTCCCTTCCCGCACCTTCCCTGCGCTTCCCTTCCCTCACCTTCTCTTCCCTTCCCTTCCCTTCCCTTCCCTTCCCTTCCCTTCCCTTCCCTTCCCTTCCCTTCCCTTCCCTTCCCTTCCCTTCCCTTTCCTTCCCTTCCCTTCCCTTCCCTTCCCTTCCCTTCCTTTCCCTTCCCTTCCCTTCCCTTCCCTTCCCTTCCCTTCCCTTCCCTTCCCTTCCCTTCCCTTCCCTTCCCTTCCCTTCCCTTCCCTTCCCTTCCCTCGCCTTCCCTTGCCTTCCCTTCCCTTCCCTTCCCTTCCCTTCCCTTCCCTTCCCTTCCCTTCCCTTCCCTTCCCTTCCCTTCCCTTCCCTTCCCTTCCCTTCCCTTACCTTCCTTTCCCTTCCATTCCCTTCCCTTCCCTTTCTTTCCCTTTCTGCACCTTACCTTCCTTCCCTTCCCTTCCCTTCCCTTCCCTTCCCTTCCCTTCCCTTCCCTTCCCTTCCCTTCCCTTCCCGCACCTTCCCTTTCCTTCCCTTCCCTTCCCTTCCCTTCCTGCACCTTAACTTCACTTCCCTTCCCTTCCCTTCCCTTCCCTTCCTTTCCCTTCCCTTCCCTTCCCTTCCTTTCCCTTCCCTTCCCTTCCCTTCCCTTCCCTGCCCTTCCCTGGCCTTCCCATCTCTCCCTTCCCTACCCTTCAATGCCCTTCCCTGCCCTTCCCTGCCCTTCCCTTCCTGCACCTTCCCGTATCTTCCCTTCCCACAACTTCTCTTCCCGCACCTTCCTTTCCCTTCCATTCCCTTCCCTTCCCTTCCCTTCCCTTCCTGCACCTCACCTTCCTTCCCTTCCCTTCAGTTCCCTTCCCTTCCCTTCCCTTCCCGCACCTTCCCTTTCCTTCCCTTCCCTTCCCTTACCTTCCTGCACCTTAACTTCCCTTCCCTTCCCTTCCCTTCCCTTCCCTTCCCTTCCCTTCCCTTCCCTTCCCTTCCCTTCCCTTCCCTTCCCTTCCCTTCCCTTCCCTTCCCTTCCTTTCCCTTCCTTTCCATTCTCTTCCCTTCCCTTCCCTTCCCTTCCCTTCCCTTCCCTTCCTTTCCCTTCCCTTCCCTTCCCTTCCTTCCCTTCCCTTCCTTTCCCTTCCCTTCCATTCCCTGCCCTCTCCTTCCCTTCCCTGCCCTTCCCTGCCCTTCCCTGGCCTTCCCTTCCCTCCCTTCCCTTCCCTTCCCTTCCCTTCCTTGCCCTTCCCTGCCCTTCCCTTCCTGCACCTTCCCGTACCTTCACTTCCCGCAACTTCTCTTCCCGCACCTTCCTTTCCCTTCCATTCCCTTCCGTTCCCTTCCGTTCCGTTCCCTTCCCTTCCCTTCCCTTCCCTTCCCTTCCCTTCCCTTCCCTTCCCTTCCCTTCCCTTCCCTTCCCTTCCCTTCCCGCAGCTAACTTCCCTTCCCTACCCTTCGTTTCCCTTCCCTTCTGTTCCCACACCTTCCCTTCCCTTCCCTTCCCTTCCCTTCCCTTCCCTTCCCTTCCCTTCCCTTCCCTTCCCTTCCCTTCCCTTCCCTTCCCTTCCTTTCCCTTCCTTCCCTTCCCTTCCCGCACATTCCCTTCCCTTCCCTCACCTACCCTTCCATTCCCTTCCCTTCAATTCCCTTCCCTTCCCTTCCCTTCCTTTCTCTTCCCCTCCCTTCCCTTCCCTTCCCTTCCCTTCCCTTCCCTTCCCTTCCCTTTCCTTCCCTTCCCTTCCCTGGCCTTCCCTTCCCTCCCTTCCCTCCCCTTCAATGCCCTTCCCTGCCCTTCCCTGCCCTTCCCTTCCTGCACCTTCCCGTTCCTTCCCTCCCCACAACTTCTCTTCCCGCACCTTCCTGCACCTTCCCTTCCCTTCCCTTCCCTTCCCTTCCCTTCCCTTCCCTTCCCTTCCCTTCCCTTCCCTTCCCTTCAATCATCTTCCCGTCCCTTCACTTCCCTTCCCTCACCATCCCTTCCCTTCCCTCACCTTCCCTTCCCTTCCGTTCCTGCACTTCCCTGCCCTTCCCTGCCCTTATCTGCCCTTCCCTTCCTTTCCCTTCTATTCCCTTCCCTTCCCTTCCCGCACATTCCCTTCCCTTCCCTCACCTACCCTTCCATTCCCTTCCCTTCAATTCCCTTCCCTTCCCTTCCCTTACTTTCTCTTCCCTTCCCTTCCCTTTCCTTCCCGCACATTCCCTTCCCTTCCCTCACCTACCCTTCCATTCCCTTCCCTTCAATTCCCTTCTCTTCCGTTCCCTTCCCTTCCCTTCCCTTCCCTTCCCTTCCCTTCCCTTCCCTTCCCTTCCCTTCCCTTCCCTTCCCTTCCATTCCTTTCCCTTCCCTTCCCTTCCTGCAACTTCCCTTCCTTTCCCTTCCCTTCCCTTCCCTTCCCTTCCCTTCCCTTCCCTTCCCTTCCCTTCCCTTCCCTTCCCTTCCCTTCCCTTCCCTTCCCTTCCCTTCCCTTCCCTTCCCTTCCCTTCCCTGGCCTTCCCTTCCCTCCCTTCCCTCCCCTTCAATGCCCTTCCCTGCCCTTCCTTGCCCTTCCCTTCCTGCACCTTCCCGTTCCTTCCCTCCCCACAACTTCTCTTCCCGCACCTTCCTGCACCTTTCCTTCCCTTCCCTTCCGTTCCCTTCCCTTCCCTTCCCTTCCTTTCCCTTCCCTTCCCTTCCCTTCCCTTCCCTTCCCTTCCCTTCCCTTCCCTTCCCTTCCCTTCCTTTCCCTTCCCTTCCCTTCCCTTCCCGCAACTTCCCTTCCCTTCCCTTCCCTTCCCTTCCCTTCCCTTCCCTTCCCTTCCCTTCCTCGCCTTCCCTTGCCTTCCCTTCCCTTCCCTTCCCTTCCCTTCCCTTCCCTTCTCTTCCCGTCCATTCCCTTCCCTTCCTTCCCCTTCCCTTCCCTTCCCTTCCCTTCCCTTCCCTTCCCTTCCCTTCCCTTCCCTTCCCTTCCCTTCCCTTCCCTTCCCTTCCCTTCCCTTCCCTTCCCTTCCCTTTCCTTCCCTTCCTTCCCTTCCCTTCCCTTCCCTTCCCTCACCTTCCCTCGCCTTCCCTTCCCTTCCCTTCCCTTCCCTTCCCTTCCCTTCCCTTCCCTTCCCTTCCTTCCCTTCCCTTCCCTTCCCTTCCCTTCCCTTCCCTTCCTTTCCCTTCCCTTCCCTTCCCTGCCCTCTCCTTCCCTTCCCTGCCCTTCCCTGGCCTTCCCTTCCCTCCCTTCCTTCCCTTCCCTTCCCTTCCTTGCCCTTCCCTGCCCTTCCCTTCCTGCACCTTCCCGTACCTTCCCTTCCCGCAACTTCTCTTCCCGCACCTTCCTTTCCCTTCCATTCCCTTCCGTTCCCTTCCGTTCCGTTCCCTTCCCTTCCCTTCCCTTCCCTTCCCTTCCCTTCCCTTCCCTTCCCTTCCCTTCCCTTCCCGCAGTTTAACTTCCCTTCCCTACCCTTCGCTTCCCTTCCCTTCGCTTCCCTTCCCTTCCCTTCCCTTCGCTTCCCTTCCGTTCCCTTCCCATCCCTTCCCGCACCTTCCCTTCCCTTCCCTTCCCTTCCCGCACATTCTCTTCCCTTCCCCTCCCTGCCCTTCCCTTCCCTTCCCTGCCTTTCCCTGCCCTTCCCTTCCCTTCCCTGCCCTTCCCTTCCCTTCCCTGCCCTTCCCTTCCCTTCCCCTACCTTCCCTTCCCTTCCGTACGCTTCCCTTGCCGCACCTTCCCTTCCCGCACCTTCCCTGCGCTTCCCTTCCCTCACCTTCTCTTCCCTTCCCTTCCCTTCCCTTCCCTTCCCTTCCCTTCCCTTCCCTTCCCTTCCCTTCCCTTTCCTTCCTTCCCTTCCCTTCCCTTCCCTTCCCTTCCCTTCCCTTCCCTTCCCGCACCTTCCCGCACCTTCCCTTCCCGCACCTTCCCTTCCCGCACCTTCCCTTCGCTTCCCTTCCCTCACCTTCTCTTCCGTTCCCTTCCCTTCCCTTCCCTTCCCTTCCCTTCCCTTCCCTTCCCTTCACTTCCCTTCCCGCACCTTCCCTTCCCGCACCTTCCCGCACCTTCCCGCACCTTCCCGCACCTTCCCGCACCTTCCCTTCCCTTCCCGCAACTTCCCTTCATGCACATTCCATTCCCTTCACTTCCAGCACCTTCCCGCAACTTCCTTCCCTTCCCTTCCCTTCCCTTCCCTTCCCTTCCCTTCCCTTCCCTTCCCTTCCCTTCCCTTCCCTTCCCTTCCCTTCCCTTCCCTTCCCTTCCCTTCCCTTCCCTTCCCTTCCCTTCAATCATCTTCTCGTCCCTTCACTTCCCTTCCCTCACCATCCCTTCCCTTCCCTCACCTTCCCCTTCCCTTCCGTTCCTGCACTTCCCTGCCCTTCCCTGCCCTTCCCTGCCCTTCCCTTCCTTTCCCTTCTATTCCCTTCCCTTCCCTTCCCGCACATCTTCAATTCCCTTCCCTTCCCTTCCCTTCCTTTCTCTTCCCTTCCCTTCCCTTTCCTTCCCGCACATTCCCTTCCCTTCCCTCACCTACCCTTCCATTCCCTTCCCTTCAATTCCCTTCTCTTCCGTTCCCTTCCCTTCCCTTCCCTTCCATTCCCTTCCCTTCCCTTCCCTTCCTGCAACTTCCCTTCCTTTCCCTTCCCTTCCCTTCCCTTCCCTTCCCTTCCCTTCCCTTCCCTTCCCTTCCCTTCCCTGGCCTTCCCTTCCCTTCCCTTCCCTTCCCTTCCCTTCCCTGGCCTTCCCTTCCCTCCCTTCCCTCCCCTTCAATGCCCTTCCCTGCCCTTCCCTGCCCTTCCCTTCCTGCACCTTCCCGTTCCTTCCCTCCCCACAACTTCTCTTCCCGCACCTTCCTGCACCTTTCCTTCCCTTCCCTTCCCTTCCCTTCCCTTCCCTTGCCTTCCCTTCCTTCCCCTTCCTTTCCCTTCCCTTCCCTTCCCTTCCCTTCCCTTCCCTTCCCTTCCCTTCCCGCACATTCTCTTCCCTTCCCCTCCCTGCCCTTCCCTTGACTTCCCTGCCCTTCCCTGCCCTTCCCTTCCCTTCCCTGCCCTTCCCTTCCCTTCCCCTACCTTCCCTTCCCTTCCGTACGCTTCCCTTGCCGCACCTTCCCTTCCCGCTCCCTTCCTGCCCTTCTTCTTCCTCCACCTTCTCTTCCCTTCCCTTCCCTTCCCTTCCCTTCCCTTCCCTTCCCTTCCCTTCCTTCCCTTCCTTCCCTTCCCTTCCTTCCCTTCCCTCCCTTCCTTCCCTTCCTTCCCTTCCCTTCCCTTCCTTTCCCTTCCTCCTTCCCTTCCCTTCCCTTCCCTTCCCTTCCCTTCCCTTCCTTCCCTTCCCTTCCCTTCCCTTCCCTTCCCTTCCCCCTTCCCTTCCCTTCCTTCCCTTCCCTTCCCTTCCCTTCCCTTCCCTTCCCTTCCCTTCCCTTCCTTCCCTTCCCTTCCCTTCCCTTCCCTTCCCTTACCTTCCTTTCCCTTCCATTCCCTTCCCTTCCCTTTCTTTCCCTTTCTGCACCTTACCTTCCTTCCCTTCCCTTCCCTTCCCTTCCCCTTCCCTTCCCTTCCCTTCCCTTCCTTCCCTTCCCTTCCCTTCCCGCACCTTCCCTTTCCTTCCCTTCCCTTCCCTTCCCTTCCTGCACCTTAACTTCACTTCCCTTCCCTTCCCTTCCCTTCCCTTCCTTTCCCTTCCCTTCCCTTCCCTTCCTTTCCCTTCCCTTCCCTTCCCTTCCCTTCCCTGCCCTTCCCTGGCCTTCCCATCTCTCCCTTCCCTACCCTTCAATGCCCTTCCCTGCCCTTCCCTGCCCTTCCCTTCCTGCACCTTCCCGTATCTTCCCTTCCCACAACTTCTCTTCCCGCACCTTCCTTTCCCTTCCATTCCCTTCCCTTCCCTTCCCTTCCCTTCCTGCACCTCACCTTCCTTCCCTTCCCTTCAGTTCCCTTCCCTTCCCTTCCCTTCCCGCACCTACCCTTCCATTCCCTTCCCTTCAATTCCCTTCTCTTCCGTTCCCTTCCCTTCCCTTCCTTCCATTCCCTTC
>NW_027017136.1:0-25000 GCF_036013445.1 Caloenas nicobarica
CTTCCCTTCCCTTCCCTTCCCTTCCTTCCCTTCCCTTCCCTTCCCTTCCCTCCCCTTTCCTTCCCTTCGCTTCCCTTCCTTCCCTCCCCTTCCCTTCCCTTCCCATCCCTTCCCTTTCCTTCCCTTCCCTTCCATTCCCTTCCCTTCAATTGCCGCACCTTCCTGCAACTTCCCGCAACTTCCCTTCCCGCACCTTCCCTTCAATTCCCGCACCTTCCCGCAACTTCCCGCAACTTCCCTTCCCGCACCTTCCGTTCCCGCAACTTCCCGCACATTCCCACACCTTCTTCTTCCCTTCTTGTAACTTCCCTTCCCTTCGTTCCCTTCCCTTTTCCTTCCCTTCCCTTCCTTTCCCTTCCCTTCCCTTCCCTTCCCTTCCCTTCCCGCACCTTCCCGCACCTTCCCTTCCCTTCCCTCACATTCCCTTCCCGTCCCTTCCCTTCCCTTCCCTTCCCTTCCCTTCCCTTCCCTTCCCTTCCCTTCCCTTCCCTTCCCTTCCCTTCCCTTCCCTTCCCTTCCCTTCCCTTCCCTTCCCTTCCTTTCCTTCCCTTCCCTTCCCTTCCCTTCCCTTCCCTTCGCTTCCCTTCCCTTCGCTTCCCTTCCCTTCCCTTCCATTCCCTTCCCGCACCTTCCCTTCCCTTCCCTTCTTTTACCCTTTCCTTCCCTTCCCTTCATTTCCCTTCCCTTCCCTTCCCTTCCCTTCCCTTCCCTTCCCTTCCCTTCCCTCCCTTCCCTTCCCTTCCCTTCCCTTCCCTTCCCTTCCTTTCCCTTCCCTTCCCTTCCCTTCCCTTCCCTTCCCTCACCTTCCCTTCCCTTCCCTCACATTCCCTTCCCGTCTTCCCTTCCCTTCCCTTCCCTTCCCCTTCCCTTCCCTTCCCCTCCCTTCCCTTCCCTTCCCTTCCCTTCCCTTCCCTTCCCTTCCTTTCCTTCCCTTCCCTTCCCTTCCCTTCCCTTCCCTTCGCTTCCCTTCCCTTCGCTTCCCTTCCTTCCCTTCCATTCCCTTCCCTTCCCGCACCTTCCCTTCCCGCACCTTCCCGCACCTTCCCGCACCTTCCCGCACCTTCCCGCACCTTCCCGCACATTCCCTTCCCGCACCTTCCCGCTCCTTCCCGCGCCTTCCCTTCCCTTCCCGCACATTCCCTTCCCGCACCCTTCCCGCACCTTCCCTTCCAGCACCTTCCCTTCCCACACCTTCCCTTCCCGCACCGTCACTTCCTTTCCCTTCCCTTCCCTTCCCTTCCCTTCCCTTCCCTTCCCTTCCCTTCCCTTCCCTTCCCTTCCCTTCCCTTCCCTTCCCTTCCCGCACCTTCCCTTCCCTTCCCTTCCCTTCACTTCCCTTCCCTTTCCTTCCCTTCCTTCCCTTCCCTTCCCTTCAATTCCCGCACCTTCCCGCACCTTCCCGGAACTTCGCTTCCCGCACCTTCCCGCACCTTCTCGGAACTTCCCTTCCCGCACCTTCCTTCCCGCACCTTCCCTCACATTCCCGCACCTTCTTCCCTTTTTGTACCTTCCTTCCCTTCCCTTCCCTTCCCTTTTCCTTCCCTTCCCTTCCCTTCCCTTCCCATCCTGTCACTTCCCTCACCTTCCCTTCCCTTCCCGCACCTTCCCTTCGCTTCCCGCATCTTCCCTTCCCTTCCCTCCCCTTCAGTTCCCTTCCCTTCCCTTCCCTTCCCTTCCCTTCCCTTCCCTTCCCTTTCCTTCCCGCACATTCCCTTCCCGCACCTTCCCTTTCTGTACCTTCCCTTCCCTTCCCCTCCCTTCCCTTCCCTTCCCTTCCCTTCCCTTCCCTTCCCTTCCCTTCCCTTCCCTTCCCTTCCCGCACCTTCCCTTCCCGCACCTTGCTTCCTGCACCTTCCCTTCCCTTCTCTTCCCTTCCCCTCCCTTCCCTTCCCTTCCCTTCCCTTCCCTTCCCTTCCCTTCCCTTCCCTTCCATTCCTGCACCTTCCTTTCCCTTCCCTTCCCTTCCCTTCCCTTCCCTTCCCTTCCCTTCCCTTCCCTTCCCTTCCCTTCCCTTCCCTTCCCTTCCCTTCCCTTCCCTCCCCTTCCCTTCCCTTCCCTTCCCTTCCCTTCCCTTCCCTTCCCTTCCCTTCAATTGCCGCACCTTCCTGCAACTTCCCGCAACTTCCCTTCCCGCACCTTCCCTTCAATTCCCGCACCTTCCCGCAACTTCCCGCAACTTCCCTTCCCGCACCTTCCGTTCCCGCACCTTCCCGCACATTCCCACACCTTCTCTTCCCTTCTTGTACCTTCCCTTCCCTTCGTTCCCTTCCCTTTCCTTCCCTTCCCTTCCTTTCCCTTCCCTTCCCTTCCCTTCCCTTCCCTTCTCTTCCCTTCCCTTCCCTTCCCTTCCCTTCCCTTCCCTTCCCTTCCCTTCCCTTCCCTTCCCTTCCCTTCCCGCACCTTCCATTCCCACACCTTCCCTTTCCTTCCCTTCCCGCACCTTCCCTTCCCTTCCCGCACATTCCCTTCCCGCACCTTCCCTTCCCTTCCCTTCCCGCACCTTCCCTTCCAGCACCTTCCCTTCCCACACCTTCCCTTCCAGCACGGTCACTTCCTTTCCCTTTCCTTCCCTTCCCTTCCCTTCCCTTCCCTTCCCTTCCCTTCCCTTCCCTCCCTTCCCTTCCCTTCCCTTCCCTTCCCTTCCCTTCCCTTCCCTTCCCTTCCCTTCCCTTCCCTTCCCTTCCCTTCCCTTCCCATCCCTTCCTTTCCCTTCCCTTCCCTTCCCTTCCCTTCCTTTCCCTTCCCTTCCCTTCCCTTCCCTTCCTACCCTTCACTTCCCTTCCCTTCCCTTCCCTTCCTACCCTTCACTTCCCTTCCCTTACCGCCCCTTCCCTTCCCGCACCTTCCCGCACCTTCCCTTCCCGCACTTTCCCTTCCCTACTTGCACCTTCCCTTTTTGCACCTTCCCTTCCCGCACCTTCCCTTCCCTTCCTGCACCTTCCCTTCCCTTCCTACATCTTCCCTTCCCTTCCATTCCCTTCCCATCCCTTCCCTTCCCTCTAACTTCCCTTCCCTTCCCGCACCTTCCCTTCGCTTCCCGCATCTTCCCGCACCTTCCCTTCCAGCACTTTCCCTTCCCACACCTTCCCTTCCCTTCCCTTAGTTTCCCTTCCCTTCCCTTCCCTTCCCTTCCCTTCCCTTCCCTTCCCTTCCTTTCCCTTCCCTTCCCTTCCCTTCCCTTCCCTTCCCTTCCCTTCCGTTCCCTTCCATTCCCTTTCCTTGCCTTCCCTCCCCTTCCCTTCCCTTCCCTTCCCGAACCTTCCCTTCCCTTCCCTTCCCTTCCCTTCCCTTCCCTTCCCTTCCCTTCCCTTCCCTTCCCTTCCCTTCCCTTCCCTTCCCTTCCCTTCCCTTCCCTTCCCTTCCCTTCCCTTCCCTTCCCTTCCCTTCCCTTCCCTTCCCTTCCCTTCCCTTCTCTTCCCTTCCCTTCCCTTCCCTTCACTTCCCTTCCCTTACGTTCCCTTCCCATCCCTTCCCTTCCCTCATCTTTCCTTCCCTTCCCGCACTTTCCCTTCGCTTCCCGCATCTTCCCTTCCCTTCCCTTCCTTTCCCTTCCCTTCCCTTCCCTTCCCGCATCTTCCCGCACCTTCCCTTCCTTCCCTTCCCGCACATTCCCTTCCCGCACCTTCCCGCACATTCCCGCACCTTCTCTTCCCTTTTTGTACCGTACCTTCCCTTCCCTTCCCTTCCCTTCCCTTCCCTTCCCTTCCCTTCCCTTCCCTTCCCTTCCCTTCCCTTCCCTTCCCTTCCCTTCCCTTCCCTTCCCTTCCCTTCCCTTCCCTTCCCTTCCCTTCCCTTTCCTTCCCTTCCCTTCCCTTCCCTTCCCTTCCCATCCCGTCCCTTCCCTCACGTTCCCTTCCCTTCCCGCACCTTCCCTTCGCTTCCCGCATCTTCCCTTCTCTTCCCTCCCCTTCAGTTCCCTTCCTTCCCTTCCCTTCCCTTCCCTGCCCTTCAGTTCCCTTCTCTTCCCTTCCCTTCCCTTCCCGCACATTCCCTTCCCGCACCTTCCCTTCCTGCACCTTCCCTTCCCTTCCCTTCCCTTCCCGCACATTCGCTTCCCGCACCTTGCTTCCTGCACCTTCCCTTCCCTTCCCTTCCCTTCCCCTCCCTTCCCTTCCCTTCCCTTCCCTTCCCTTCCCTTCCCTTCCCTTCCCTTCCCTTCCCTTCCCTTCCCTTCCCGCAACTTCCCTTCCCGCACCTTCCCTTTCCTTCCCTTCCCGCACCTTCCCCTTCCTTCCCTTCCCTTCCCTTCCCTTCCCTCCCTTCCCTTCCCTTCCCTTCCCTTCCCTTCCCTTCCCTTCCCATCCCTTCCCTTCCCATCCCGTCCCTTCCCTCACCTTCCCTTCCCTTCCCTCCCCTTCAGTTCCCTTCCCTTCCCTTCCCTAACCTTCCCTTCCCTTCCCGCAAATTCCCTTCCCTTCCCTTCCCTTCCTGCACCTTCCCTTCCCTTCCCTTCCCTTCCCTTCCCTTCCCTTCCCTTCCCTTCCCTTCAATTCCCGCACCTTCCCGCAACTTCCCTTCCCGCACCTTCCCTTCCCGCACCTTCCCGCACATTCCCACACCTTCTCTTCCCTTCTTGTACCTTCCCTTCCCTTCGTTCCCTTCCCTTTCCTTCCCTTCCCTTCCTTTACCTTCCCTTCCCTTCCCTTCCCTTCCCTTCCCTTCCCTTCCCTTCCCTTCCCTTCCCTTCCCTTCCCTTCCCTTCCCTTCCCTTCCCTTCCCGCACCTTCCATTCCCGCACCTTCCCTTACCTTCCCTTTCTGCACCTTCCCTTCCCGCACCTTCCCTTCCCTTCCCTTCTTTTACCCTTTCCTTCCCTTCCCTTCATTTCCCTTCCCTTCCCTTCCCTTCCCTTCCCTTCCCTTCCCTTCCCTTCCCTTCCCTTCCCTTCCCGCACCTTCCCTTCCCTTCCCGCACCTTCCCTTCCAGCACCTTCCTTCCCACACCTTCCCTTCCCTTCCCTTCCCTTCCCTTCCCTTCCCTTCCCTTCCCTTCCCTTCCCTTCCCTTCCCTTCCCTTCCCTTCCCTTCAATTCCCGCACCTTCCCGCAACTTCCCGCAACTTCGTTTACCGCACCTTCCCTTCCCGCACCTTCCCGCACATTCCCGCACCTTCTCTTCCCTTATTGTACATTCCCTTCCCTTCCCTTCCCTTTCTTTTCCTTCCCTTCCCTTCCTTTCCCTTCCCTTCCCTTCCCTTCTCTTCCCTTCCCTTCCCTTCCCTTCCCGCACCTTCTCTTCCCGCACCTTCCCTTCCCGCACCTTCCCTTCCATTCCCGCACATTCCCTTCCCTTCCCTTCCCTTCCTGCACCTTCCCTTCCCTAACCTTCCCTTCCCTTCCCTTCCCTTCCCTTCCCTTCCCGCACCTTCCTGCACCTTCCCGCACCTTCCCTTCCCTTCCCGCACCTTCCCGTACGTTCCCGCACCTTCCCTTCCATCACCTTCCCTTCCCACACCTTCCCTTCCCGCACGGTCCCTTTCTGTCCCTTCCCTTCCCTTCCCTTCCCTTCCCTTCCCTTCCCTTCCCTTCCCTTCCCTTCCCTTCCTTTCCCTTCCCTTCCCTTCCCTTCCCTTCCCTTCCCTTCCCTTCCCTTCGCTTCCCTTCCCTTCGCTTCCCTTCCCTTCCCTTCCCTTCCCTTCCCTTCCCGCACCTTCCCGCACCTTCCCGCACCTTCCCTTCCCTTCCCGCACATTCCCTTCCCGCACCTTCCCGCACCTTCCCGCACCTTTCCTTCCCTTCCCGCACCTTCCCTTCCCTTCCCGCACATTCCCTTCCCGCACCTTCCCGCACCTTCCCGCACCTTTCCTTCCCTTCCCGCACCTTCCCTTCCAGCACCTTCCCTTCCCACACCTTCCCTTCCCGCACCGTCACTTCCTTTCCCTTCCCTTCCCTTCCCTTCCCTTCCATTCTCTTCCCTTCCCTTCCCTTCCCTTCCCTTCCCTTTCCTTCCCTTCCCTTCCATTCCCTTCCCTTCAATTGCCGCACCTTCCCGCAACTTCCCGCAACTTCCCTTCACGCACCTTCCGTTCCCGCACCTTCCCGCACATTCCCACACCTTCTCTTCCCTTCTTGTACCTTCCCTTCCCTTCGTTCCCTTCCCTTTCCTTCCCTTCCCTTCTTTTCCCTTCCCTTCCCTTCCCTTCCCTTCCCTTCCCTTCCCTTCCCTTCCCACACCTTCCCGCACCTTCCATTACCGCACCTTCCCTTTCCTTCCCTTCCCGCACCTTCCCTTCCCTTCCCTTCTTTTACCCTTTCCTTCCCTTCCCTTCATTTCCCTTCCCTTCCCTTCCCTTCCCTTCCCTTCCCTTCCCTTCCTTTCCCTTCCCTTCCCTTCCTTTCCCTTCCCTTCCCTTCCCTTCCCTTCCCTCACCTTCCCTTCCCTTCCCTTCCCTCACATTCCCTTCCCTTCCCTTCCCTTCCCTTCCCTTCCCTTCCCTTCCCTTCCCTTCCCTTCCCTTCCCTTCCCTTCCCTTCCCTTCCCTTCCCTTCCCTTCCCTTCCCTTCCCTTCCCTTCCCTTCCCTTCCCTTCCCTTCCCTTCCCTTCCCTTCCCTTTCCTTCCCTTCCCTTCCCTTCCCTTCCCTTCGCTTCCCTTCCCTTCGCTTCCCTTCCCTTCCCTTCCCTTCCCTTCCCTTCCCCCACCTTCCCTTCCCTTCCCGCACCTTCCCGCACCTTCCCTTCCCTTCCCGCACATTCCCTTCCCGCACCTTCCCGCACCTTCCCGCACCTTTCCTTCCCTTCCCGCACCTTCCCTTCCCTTCCCTTCCCGCACCTTCCCTTCCAGCACCTTCCCTTCCCACACCTTCCCTTCCCGCACCGTCACTTCCTTTCCCTTCCCTTCCCTTCCCTTCCCTTCCCTTCCCTTCCCTTCCCTTCCCTTCCCTTCCCTTCCCTTCCCGCACCTTCCCTTCCCTTCCATTCCCTTCACTTCCCTTCCCTTCCCTTCCCTTCCCTTCCTTCCCTTCCCTTCCCTTCAATTCCCGCACCTTCCCGCACCTTCCCGGAACTTCGCTTCCCGCACCTTCCCGCACCTTCTCGGAACTTCCCTTCCCGCACCTTCCCTTCCCGCACCTTCCCTCACATTCCCGCACCTTCTCTTCCCTTTTTGTACCTTCCCTTCCCTTCCCTTCCTTTCCCTTTCCTTCCCTTCCCTTCCCTTCCCTTCCCTTCCCATCCTGTCACTTCCCTCACCTTCCCTTCCCTTCCCGCACCTTCCCTTCGCTTCCCGCATCTTCCCTTCCCTTCCCTCCCCTTCAGTTCCCTTCCCTTCCCTTCCCTTCCCTTCCCTTCCCTTCCCTTCCCTTCCCTTCCCTTCCCTTCCCTTCCCTTCCCTTCCCTTCCCTTCCCTTCCCTTCCCTTCCCGCACATTCCCTGCCCGCACCCTGCTTCCTGTACCTTCCCTTCCCTTCTTTTCCCTTCCCCTCCCTTCCCTTCCCTTCCCTTCCCTTCCCTTCCCTTCCCTTCCCTTCCCTTCCCTTCCCTTCCCTTCCCTTCCCTTCCCGCACCTTCCCTTCCCGCACCTTGCTTCCTGCACCTTCCCTTCCCTTCTCTTCCCTTCCCCTCCCTTCCCTTCCTTTCCCTTCCCTTCCCTTCCCTTCCCTTCCCTTCCCTTCCCTTCCCTCACCTTCCCTTCCCTTCCCTTCCCTCACATTCCCTTCCCTTCCCTTCCCTTCCCTTCCCTTCCCTTCCCTTCCCTTCCCTTCCTTTCCCTTCCCTTCCCTTCCCTTCCCTTCCCTTCCCTTCCCTTCCCTTCCCTTCCCTTCCCTTCCCTTCCCTTCCCTTCCCTTTCCTTCCCTTCCCTTCCCTTCCCTTCCCTTCCCTTCGCTTCCCTTCCCTTCGCTTCCCTTCCCTTCCCTTCCCTTCCCTTCCCTTCCCTTCCCTTCCCTTCCCTTCCCTTCCCTTCCCGCACCTTCCCGCACCTTCCCGCACCTTCCCGCACCTTCCCTTCCCTTCCCGCACATTCCCTTCCCGCACCTTCCCGCACCTTCCCGCACCTTTCCTTCCCTTCCCGCACCTTCCCTTCCCTTCCCTTCCCGCACCTTCCCTTCCAGCACCTTCCCTTCCCACACCTTCCCTTCCCTTCCCTTCCCTTCCCTTCCCTTCCCTTCCCTTCCCTTCCCTTCCCTTCCCTTCCCTTCCCTTCCCTTCCCTTCCCTTCCCTTCCCTTCCCTTCCCTTCCCTTCCCTTCCCGCACCTTCCATTCCCACACCTTCCCTTTCCTTCCCTTCCCTTCCCTTCCCTTCCCTTCCCTTCCCTTCCCTTCCCTTCCCTTCCCTTCCCTTCCCTTCCCTTCCCTTCCCACACCTTCCCTTCCCACACCTTCCATTCCCACACCTTCCCTTTCCTTCCCTTCCCGCACCTTCCCTTCCCTTCCCGCACATTCCCTTCCCGCACCTTCCCTTCCCTTCCCTTCCCGCACCTTCCCTTCCAGCACCTTCCCTTCCCACACCTTCCCTTCCCGCACCGTCACTTCCTTTCCCTTCCCTTCCCTTCCCTTCCCTTCCCTTCCCTTCCCTTCCCTTCCCTTCCCTTCCCTTCCCTTCCCTTCCCTTCCCTTCCCTTCCCTTCCCTTCCCTTCCCTTCCTTTCCCTTCCCTTCCCTTCCCTTCCCTTCCTTTCCCTTCCCTTCCCTTCCCTTCCCTTCCTACCCTTCATTTCCCTTCCCTTCCCTTCCCTTCCTACCCTTCACTTCCCTTCCCTTACCGCCCCTTCCCTTCCCGCACCTTCCCGCACCTTCCCTTCCCGCACTTTCCCTTCCCTACTTGCACCTTCCTTTTTGCACCTTCCCTTCTTGCACCTTCCCTTCCCGCACCTTCCCTTCCCTTCCTGCACCTTCCCTTCCCTTCCTACATCTTCCCTTCCCTTCCATTCCCTTCCCATCCCTTCCCTTCCCTCTAACTTCCCTTCCCTTCCCGCACCTTCCCTTCGCTTCCCGCATCTTCCCGCACCTTCCCTTCCAGCACTTTCCCTTCCTACACCTTCCCTTCCCTTCCCTTAGTTTCCCTTCCCTTCCCTTCCCTTCCCTTCCCTTCCCTTCCCTTCCCTTCCTTTCCCTTCCCTTCCCTTCCCTTCCCTTCCCTTCCGTTCCCTTCCATTCCCTTTCCTCGCCTTCCCTCCCCTTCCCTTCCCTTCCCTTCCCTTCCCTTCCCTTCCCTTCCCTTCCCTTCCCTTCCCTTCCCTTCCCTTCCCTTCCCTTCCCTTCCCTTCCCTTCCCTTCCCTTCTCTTCCCTTCCCTTCCCTTCCCTTCACTTCCCTTCCCTTACGTTCCCTTCCCATCCCTTCCCTTCCCTCATCTTTCCTTCCCTTCCCGCACTTTCCCTTCGCTTCCCGCATCTTCCCTTCCCTTCCCTTCCCTTCCCTTCCCTTCCCTTCCCTTCCCGCACCTTCCCGCACCTTCCCTTCCTTCCCTTCCCGCACATTCCCTTCCCGCACCTTCCCGCACATTCCCGCACCTTCTCTTCCCTTTTTGTACCGTACCTTCCCTTCCCTTCCCTTCCCTTCCCTTCCCTTCCCTTCCCTTCCCTTCCCTTCCCTTCCCTTCCCTTCCCTTCCCTTCCCTTTCCTTCCCTTCCCTTCCCTTCCCTTCCCATCCCGTCCCTTCCCTCACGTTCCCTTCCCTTCCCGCACCTTCCCTTCGCTTCCCGCATCTTCCCTTCTCTTCCCTCCCCTTCAGTTCCCTTCCTTCCCTTCCCTTCCCTTCCCTGCCCTTCAGTTCCCTTCCCTTCCCTTCCCTTCCCTTCCCGCACATTCCCTTCCCGCACCTTGCCTTCCTGCACCTTCCCTTCCCTTCCCTTCCCTTCCCGCACATTCGCTTCCCGCACCTTGCTTCCTGCACCTTGCCTTCCCTTCCCTTCCCTTCCCCTCCCTTCCCTTCCCTTCCCTTCCCTTCCCTTCCCTTCCCTTCCCTTCCCTTCCCTTCCCGCAACTTCCCTTCCCGCACCTTCCCTTTCCTTCCCTTCCCGCACCTTCCCCTTCCTTCCCTTCCCTTCCCTTCCCTTATCTCCCTTCCCTTCCCTTCCCTTCCCTTCCCTTCCCATCCCTTCCCTTCCCATCCCGTCCCTTCCCTCACCTTCCCTTCCCTTCCCTCCCCTTCAGTTCCCTTCCCTTCCCTTCCCTAACCTTCCCTTCCCTTCCCGCAAATTCCCTTCCCTTCCCTTCCCTTCCTGCACCTTCCCTTCCCTTCCCTTCCCTTCCCTTCCCTTCCCTTCAATTCCCGCACCTTCCCGCAACTTCCCGCAACTTCCCTTCCCGCACCTTCCCTTCCCGCACCTTCCCGCACATTCCCACACCTTCTCTTCCCTTCTTGTACCTTCCCTTCCCTTCGTTCCCTTCCCTTTCCTTCCCTTCCCTTCCTTTCCCTTCCCTTCCCTTCCCTTCCCTTCCCTTCCCTTCCCTTCCCTTCCCTTCCCTTCCCTTCCCTTCCCTTCCCTTCCCTTCCCTTCCCTTCCCGCACCTTCCATTCCCGCACCTTCCCTAACCTTCCCTTTCTGCACCTTCCCTTCCCGCACCTTCCCTTCCCTTCCCTTCTTTTACCCTTTCCTTCCCTTCCCTTCATTTCCCTTCCCTTCCCTTCCCTTCCCTTCCCTTCCCTTCCCTTCCCTTCCCTTCCCTTCCCTTCCCTTCCCTTCCCTTCCCTTCCCTTCCCTTCCCTTCCCTTCCCTTCCCTTCAATTCCCGCACCTTCCCGCAACTTCCTGCAACTTCGTTTACCGCACCTTCCCTTCCCGCACCTTCCCGCACATTCCCGCACCTTCTCTTCCCTTATTGTACATTCCCTTCCCTTCCCTTCCCTTTCTTTTCCTTCCCTTCCCTTCCTTTCCCTTCCCTTCCCTTCCCTGCTCTTCCCTTCCCTTCCCTTCCCGCACCTTCTCTTCCCGCACCTTCCCTTCCCGCACCTTCCCTTCCATTCCCGCACATTCCCTTCCCTTCCCTTCCCTTCCTGCACCTTCCCTTCCCTAACCTTCCCTTCCCTTCCCTTCCCTTCCCTTCCCGCACCTTCCCGCACCTTCCCGAACCTTCCCTTCCCTTCCCGCACCTTCCCGCACGTTCCCGCACCTTCCCTTCCATCACCTTCCCTTCCCACACCTTCCCTTCCTGCACGGTCCCTTTCTGTCTCTTCCCTTCCCTTCCCTTCCCTTCCCTTCCCTTCCCTTCCTTTCCCTTCCCTTCCCTTCCCTTCCCTTCCCTTCCCTTCGCTTCCCTTCCCTTCGCTTCCCTTCCCTTCCCTTCCCTTCCCTTCCCGCACCTTCCCGCACCTTCCCGCACCTTCCCGCACCTTCCCGCACCTTCCCTTCCCTTCCCGCACATTCCCTTCCCGCACCTTCCCGCACCTTCCCGCACCTTTCCTTCCCTTCCCGCACCTTCCCTTCCCTTCCCGCACATTCCCTTCCCGCACCTTCCCGCACCTTCCCGCACCTTTCCTTCCCTTCCCGCACCTTCCCTTCCAGCACCTTCCCTTCCCACACCTTCCCTTCCCGCACCGTCACTTCCTTTCCCTTCCCTTCCCTTCCCTTCCCTTCCATTCTCTTCCCTTCCCTTCCCTTCACTTCCCTTCCCTTCCCTTTCCTTCCCTTCCCTTCCATTCCCTTCCCTTCAATTGCCGCACCTTCCTGCAACTTCCCGCAACTTCCCTTCCCGCAACTTCCCTTCAATTCCCGCACCTTCCCGCAACTTCCCGCAACTTCCCTTCCCGCACCTTCCGTTCCCGCACCTTCCCGCACATTCCCACACCTTCTCTTCCCTTCTTGTACCTTCCCTTCCCTTCGTTCCCTTCCCTTTCCTTCCCTTCCCTTCCTTTCCCTTCCCTTCCCTTCCCTTCCCTTCCCACACCTTCCCGCACCTTCCATTACCGCACCTTCCCTTTCCTTCCCTTCCCGCACCTTCCCTTCCCTTCCCTTCTTTTACCCTTTCCTTCCCTTCCCTTCATTTCCCTTCCCTTCCCTTCCCTTCCCTTCCCTTCCCTTCCCTTCCCTTCCCTTCCCTTCCTTTCCATTCCCTTCCCTTCCTTTCCCTTCCCTTCCCTTCCCTTCCCTTCCCTTCCCTCACCTTCCCTTCCCTTCCCTTCCCTCACATTCCCTTCCCTTCCCTTCCCTTCCCTTCCCTTCCCTTCCCTTCCCTTCCCTTCCCTTCCCTTCCCTTCCCTTCCCTTCCCTTCCCTTCCCTTCCCTTCCCTTCCCTTCCCTTCCCTTCCCTTTCCTTCCCTTCCCTTCCCTTCCCTTCCCTTCGCTTCCCTTCCCTTCGCTTCCCTTCCCTTCCCTTCCCTTCCCTTCCCTTCCCTTCCCCCACCTTCCCGCACCTTCCCGCACCTTCCCGCACCTTCCCGCACCTTCCCGCACATTCCCTTCCCGCACCTTCCCGCACCTTCCCGCACCTTTCCTTCCCTTCCTGCACCTTCCCTTCCCTTCCCTTCCCGCACCTTCCCTTCCAGCACCTTCCCTTCCCACACCTTCCCTTCCCGCACCGTCACTTCCTTTCCCTTCCCTTCCCTTCCCTTCCCTTCCTTTCCCTTCCCTTCCCTTCCCTTCCCTTCCCTTCCCTTCCCTTCCCTTCCCTTCCCGCACCTTCCCTTCCCTTCCCTTCCCTTCACTTCCCTTCCCTTCCCTTCCCTTCCTTCCCTTCCCTTCCCTTCAATTCCCGCACCTTCCCGCACCTTCCCGGAACTTCGCTTCCCGCACCTTCCCGCACCTTCTCGGAACTTCCCTTCCCGCACCTTCCCTTCCCGCACCTTCCCTCACATTCCCGCACTTTCTCTTCCCTTTTTGTACCTTCCCTTCCCTTCCCTTCCTTTCCCTTTCCTTCCCTTCCCTTCCCTTCCCTTCCCTTCCCATCCTGTCACTTCCCTCAACTTCCCTTCCCTTCGCTTCCCGCATCTTCCCTTCCCTTCCCTTCCCTTCCCTTCCCTTCCCTTCCCTTCCCTTCCCTTCCCTTCCCTTCCCTTCCCTTCCCGCACATTCCCTGCCCGCACCCTGCTTCCTGTACCTTCCCTTCCCTTCTCTTCCCTTCCCCTCCCTTCCCTTCCCTTCCCTTCCCTTCCCTTCCCTTCCCTTCCCTTCCCTTCCCTTCCCTTCCCGCACCTTCCCTTCCCGCACCTTGCTTCCTGCACCTTCCCTTCCCTTCTCTTCCCTTCCCCTCCCTTCCCTTCCTTTCCCTTCCCTTCCCTTCCCTTCCCTTCCCTTCCCTCACCTTCCCTTCCCTTCCCTTCCCTCACCTTCCCTTCCCTTCCCTTCCCTCACATTCCCTTCCCTTCCCTTCCCTTCCCTTCCCTTCCCTTCCATTCCTTTCCCTTCCCTTCCCTTCCCTTCCCTTCCCTTCCCTTCCCTTCCCTTCCCTTCCCTTCCCTTCCCTTCCCTTCCCTTCCCTTCCCTTCCCTTCCCTTCCCTTCCCTTCCCTTTCCTTCCCTTCCCTTCCCTTCCCTTCCCTTCGCTTCCCTTCCCTTCCCTTTCCTTCCCTTCCCTTCCCTTCCCGCACCTTCCCGCACCTTCCCGCACCTTCCCGCACCTTCCCGCACCTTCCCTTCCCTTCCCGCACATTCCCTTCCCGCACCTTCCCGCACCTTCCCGCACCTTTCCTTCCCTTCCCGCACCTTCCCTTCCCTTCCCTTCCCGCACCTTCCCTTCCAGCACCTTCCCTTCCCACACCTTCCCTTCCCTTCCCTTCCCTTCCCTTCCCTTCCCTTCCCTTCCCTTCCCTTCCCTTCCCTTCCCTTCCCTTCTCTTCCCTTCCCTTCCCTTCCCTTCCCTTCCCTTCCCTTCCCTTCCCTTCCCTTCCCTCCCCTCCCCTCCCCTTCCCTTCCCTTCCCTTCCCTTCCCTCCCCTTCCCTTCCCTTCCCTTCCCTTCCCTTCCCTTCCCTTCCCTCCCCTTCCCTTCCCTTCCCTTCCCTTCCCTTTCCTTCCCTTCCCTTCCATTCCCTTCCCTTCAATTGCCGCACCTTCCCGCAACTTCCCGCAACTTCCCTTCCCGCACCTTCCCTTCAATTCCCGCACCTTCCCGCAACTTCCCGCAACTTCCCTTCCCGCACCTTCCGTTCCCGCACCTTCCCGCACATTCCCACACCTTCTCTTCACTTCTTGTACCTTCCCTTCCCTTCGTTCCCTTCCCTTTCCTTCCCTTCCCTTCCTTTCCCTTCCCTTCCCTTCCCTTCCCTTCCCTTCCCTTCCCTTCCCGCACCTTCCCGCACCTTCCATTCCCGCACCTTCCCTTCCTCCTTCCCTTCCCGCACCTTCCCTTCCCTTCCCTTCTTTTCCTTTTCCTTCCCTTCCCTTCATTTCCCTTCCCTTCCCTTCCCTTCCCTTCCCTTCCCTTCCCTTCCTTTCCCTTCCCTTCCCTTCCCTTCCCTTCCCTTCCCTTCCCTTCCCTTCCCTTCCCTTCCCTTCCCTTCCCTTCCCTTCCCTTCCCTTCCCTTCCCTTCCCTTCCCTTCCCTTCCCTTCGCTTCCCTTCCCTTCGCTTCCCTTCCCTTCCCTTCCCTTCCCTTCCCTTCCCGCACCTTCCCGCACCTTCCCGCACCTTCCCGCACCTTCCCGCACATTCCCTTCCCGCACCTTCCCGCACCTTCCCGCACCTTTCCTTCCCTTCCCGCACCTTCCCTTCCCTTCCCTTCCCTTCCCTTCCCTTCCCTTCCCTTCCCTTCACTTCCCTTCCCTTCCCTTCCCTTCCTTCCCTTCCCTTCCCTTCAATTCCCGCACCTTCCCGCACCTTCCCGGAACTTCGCTTCCCGCACCTTCCCGCAGCTTCTCGGAACTTCCCTTCCCGCACCTTCCCTTCCCGCACCTTCCCTCACATTCCCGCACCTTCTCTTCCCTTTTTGTACCTTCCCTTCCCTTCCCTTCCCTTCCCTTCCCTTCCCTTCCGTTCCCTTTCCTTCCTTCCCTTCCCTTCCCTTCCCATCCTTCACTTCCCTCACCTTCCCTTCCCTTCCCGCACCTTCCCTTCGCTTCCCGCATCTTCCCTTCCCTTCCCTCCCCTTCAGTTCCCTTCCCTTCCCTTCCCTTCCCTTCCCTTCCCTTCCCTTCCCTTCCCTTCCCTTCCCTTCCCTTCCCTTCCCTTCCTTCCCTTCCCTTCCCTTCCCTTCCCTTCCCTTCCCTTCCCTTCCTTCCCGCACATTCCCTGCCCGCACCCTGCTTCCTGTACCTTCCCTTCCCTTCTCTTCCCTTCCCCTCCCGTCCCTTCCCTTCCCTTCCCTTCCCTTCCCTTCCCTTCCCTTCCCTTCCCTTCCCTTCCCTTCCCTTCCCGCACCTTCCCTTCCCGCACCTTGCTTCCTGCACCTTCCCTTCCCTTCTCTTCCCTTCCCCTCCCTTCCCTTCCCTTCCCTTCCCTTCCCTTCCCTTCCCTTCCCTTCCTGCACCTTCCTTTCCCTTCCCTTCCCTTCCCTTCCCTTCCCTTCCCTTCCCTTCCCTTCCCTTCCCTTCCCTTCCCTTCCCTTCCCTTCCCTTCCCTTCCCTTCCCTTCCCTTCCCTTCCCTTCCCTTCCCTTCCCTTCCCTCCCCTTCCCTTCCCTTCCCTTCCCTTCCCTTCCCTTCCCTTCCCTTCAATTGCCGCACCTTCCTGCAACTTCCCGCAACTTCCCTTCCCGCACCTTCCCTTCAATTCCGCACCTTCCCGCAACTTCCCGCAACTTCCCTTCCCGCACCTTCCGTTCCCGCACCTTCCCGCACATTCCCACACCTTCTCTTCCCTTCTTGTACCTTCCCTTCCCTTCGTTCCCTTCCCTTTCCTTCCCTTCCTTCCTTTCCCTTCCCTTCCCTTCCCTTCCCTTCCCTTCCCTTCCTTTCCCTTCCCTTCCCTTCCCTTCCCTTCCCTTCCCTCCCTTCCCTTCCCTTCCCTTCCCGCACCTTCCATTCCCACACGTTCCCTTTCCTTCCCTTCCCGCACCTTCCCTTCCCTTCCCGCACATTCCCTTCCCGCACCTTCCCTTCCCTTCCCTTCCCGCACCTTCCCTTCCAGCACCTTCCCTTCCAACACCTTCCCTTCCCGCACCGTCACTTCCTTTCCCTCTCCTTCCCTTCCCTTCCCTTCCCTTCCCTTCCCTTCCCTTCCCTTCCCTTCCCTTCCCTTCCCTTCCCTTCCCTTCCCTTCCCTTCCCTTCCCTTCCCTTCCCTTCCCTTCCCTTCCCTTCCCTTCCTTTCCCTTCCCTTCCCTTCCCTTCCCTTCCCTTCCTTTCCCTTCCCTTCCCTTCCCTTCCCTTCCCTTCCTACCCTTCACTTCCCTTCCCTTCCCGCCCCTTCCCTTCCCGCACCTTCCCGCACCTTCCCTTCCCGCACTTTCCCTTCCCTACTTGCACCTTCCCTTTTTGCACCTTCCCTTCCCGCACCTTCCCTTCCCTTCCTGCACCTTCCCTTCCCTTCCCACATCTTCCCTTCCCTTCCATTCCCTTCCCATCCCTTCCCTTCCCTCTAACTTCCCTTCCCTTCCCGCACCTTCCCTTCGCTTCCCGCATCTTCCCGCACCTTCCCTTCCAGCACTTTCCCTTCCCACACCTTCCCTTCCCTTCCCTTCCCTTAGTTTCCCTTCCCTTCCCTTCCCTTCCCTTCCCTTCCTTTCCCTTCCCTTCCCTTCCTTTCCCTTCCCTTCCCTTCCCTTCCCTTCCCTTCCCTTCCGTTCCCTTTCCTTGCCTTCCCTCCCTTCCCTTCCCTTCCCTTCCCTTCCCTTCCCTTCCCTTCCCTTCCCTTCCCTTCCCTTCCCTTCCCTTCCCTTCCCTTCCCTTCTCTTCCCTTCCCTTCCCTTCCCTTCACTTCCCTTCCCTTACGTTCCCTTCCCATCCCTTCCCTTCCCTCATCGTTCCTTCCCTTCCCGCACTTTCCCTTCGCTTCCCGCATCTTCCCTTCCCTTCCCTTCCCTTCCCTTCCCTTCCCTTCCCTTCCCTTCCCTTCCCTTCCTTCCCTTCCCGCACATTCCCTTCCCGCACCTTCCCGCACATTCCCGCACCTTCCCTTCCCTTCCCTTCCCTTCCCTTCCCTTCCCTTCCCTTCCCTTCCCTTCCCTTCCCTTCCCTTCCCTTCCCTTTCCTTCCCTTCCCTTCCCTTCCCTTCCCATCCCGTCCCTTCCCTCACGTTCCCTTCCCTTCCCGCACCTTCCCTTCGCTTCCCGCATCTTCCCTTCTCTTCCCTCCCCTTCAGTTCCCTTCCTTCCCTTCCCTTCCCTTCCCTGCCCTTCAGTTCCCTTCCCTTCCCTTCCCTTCCCTTCCCTTCCCGCACATTCCCTTCCCGCACCTTCCCCTTCCTGCACCTTCCCTTCCCTTCCCTTCCCTTCCCGCACATTCACTTCCCGCACCTTGCTTCCTGCACCTTCCCTTCCCTTCCCTTCCCTTCCCCTCCCTTCCCTTCCCTTCCCTTCCCTTCCCTTCCCTTCCCTTCCCTTCCCTTCCCTTCCCTTCCCTTCCCTTCCCTTCCCGCAACTTCCCTTCCCGCACCTTCCCTTTCCTTCCCTTCCCGCACCTTCCCCTTCCTTCCCTTCCCTTCCCTTCCCTTCCCTTCCCTCCCTTCCCTTCCCTTGCCTTCCCTTCCCTTCCCATCCCTTCCCTTCCCATCCCGTCCCTTCCCTCACCTTCCCTTCCCTTCCCTTCCCTTCCCTTCCCTTCCCTTCCCTTCCTTCCCTTCCCTTCCCTTCCCTTCCCTTCCCTTCCCGCACCTTCCCTTCCCTTCCCTTCCCGCACCTTCCCTTCCAGCACCTTCCCTTCCCACACCTTCCCTTCCCGCACCGTCACTTCCTTTCCCTTCCCTTCCCTTCCCTTCCCTTCCCTTCCCTTCCCTTCCCTTCCCTTCCCTTCCCTTCCCTTCCCGCACCTTCCCTTCCCTTCCATTCCCTTCACTTCCCTTCCCTTCCCTTCCCTTCCCTTCCTTCCCTTCCCTTCCCTTCAATTCCCGCACCTTCCCGCACCTTCCCGGAACTTCGCTTCCCGCACCTTCCCGCACCTTCTCGGAACTTCCCTTCCCGCACCTTCCTTCCCGCACCTTCCCTCACATTCCCGCACCTTCTCTTCCCTTTTTGTACCTTCCCTTCCCTTCCCTTCCTTTCCCTTTCCTTCCCTTCCCTTCCCTTCCCTTCCCTTCCCATCCTGTCACTTCCCTCACCTTCCCTTCCCTTCCCGCACCTTCCCTTCGCTTCCCGCATCTTCCCTTCCCTTCCCTCCCCTTCAGTTCCCTTCCCTTCCCTTCCCTTCCCTTCCCTTCCCTTCCCTTCCCTTCCCTTCCCTTCCTTCCCTTCCCTTCCCTTCCCTTCCCTTCCCTTCCCTTCCCTTCCCGCACATTCCCTGCCCGCACCCTGCTTCCTGTACCTTCCCTTCCCTTCTTTTCCCTTCCCCTCCCTTCCCTTCCCTTCCCTTCCCTTCCCTTCCCTTCCCTTCCCTTCCCTTCCCTTCCCTTCCCTTCCCTTCCCTTCCCGCACCTTCCCTTCCCGCACCTTGCTTCCTGCACCTTCCCTTCCCTTCTCTTCCCTTCCCCTCCCTTCCCTTCCTTTCCCTTCCCTTCCCTTCCCTTCCCTTCCCTTCCCTTCCCTTCCCTCACCTTCCCTTCCCTTCCCTTCCCTCACATTCCCTTCCCTTCCCTTCCCTTCCCTTCCCTTCCCTTCCCTTCCCTTCCCTTCCTTTCCCTTCCCTTCCCTTCCCTTCCCTTCCCTTCCCTTCCCTTCCCTTCCCTTCCCTTCCCTTCCCTTCCCTTCCCTTCCCTTTCCTTCCCTTCCCTTCCCTTCCCTTCCCTTCCCTTCGCTTCCCTTCCCTTCGCTTCCCTTCCCTTCCCTTCCCTTCCCTTCCCTTCCCTTCCCTTCCCTTCCCTTCCCTTCCCTTCCCGCACCTTCCCGCACCTTCCCGCACCTTCCCGCACCTTCCCTTCCCTTCCCGCACATTCCCTTCCCGCACCTTCCCGCACCTTCCCGCACCTTTCCTTCCCTTCCCGCACCTTCCCTTCCCTTCCCTTCCCGCACCTTCCCTTCCAGCACCTTCCCTTCCCACACCCTTCCCTTCCCTTCCCTTCCCTTCCCTTCCCTTCCCTTCCCTTCCCTTCCCTTCCCTTCCCTTCCCTTCCCTTCCCTTCCCTTCCCTTCCCTTCCCTTCCCTTCCCTTCCCTTCCCTTCCCGCACCTTCCATTCCCACACCTTCCCTTTCCTTCCCTTCCCTTCCCTTCCCTTCCCTTCCCTTCCCTTCCCTTCCCTTCCCTTCCCTTCCCTTCCCTTCCCTTCCCACACCTTCCCTTCCCACACCTTCCATTCCCACACCTTCCCTTTCCTTCCCTTCCCGCACCTTCCCTTCCCTTCCCGCACATTCCCTTCCCGCACCTTCCCTTCCCTTCCCTTCCCGCACCTTCCCTTCCAGCACCTTCCCTTCCCACACCTTCCCTTCCCGCACCGTCACTTCCTTTCCCTTCCCTTCCCTTCCCTTCCCTTCCCTTCCCTTCCCTTCCCTTCCCTTCCCTTCCCTTCCCTTCCCTTCCCTTCCCTTCCCTTCCCTTCCCTTCCCTTCCTTTCCCTTCCCTTCCCTTCCCTTCCCTTCCTTTCCCTTCCCTTCCCTTCCCTTCCCTTCCTACCCTTCATTTCCCTTCCCTTCCCTTCCCTTCCTACCCTTCACTTCCCTTCCCTTACCGCCCCTTCCCTTCCCGCACCTTCCCGCACCTTCCCTTCCCGCACTTTCCCTTCCCTACTTGCACCTTCCTTTTTGCACCTTCCCTTCTTGCACCTTCCCTTCCCGCACCTTCCCTTCCCTTCCTGCACCTTCCCTTCCCTTCCTACATCTTCCCTTCCCTTCCATTCCCTTCCCATCCCTTCCCTTCCTCTAACTTCCCTTCCCTTCCCGCACCTTCCCTTCGCTTCCCGCATCTTCCCGCACCTTCCCTTCCAGCACTTTCCCTTCCTACACCTTCCCTTCCCTTCCCTTAGTTTCCCTTCCCTTCCCTTCCCTTCCCTTCCCTTCCCTTCCCTTCCCTTCCTTTCCCTTCCCTTCCCTTCCCTTCCCTTCCCTTCCGTTCCCTTCCATTCCCTTTCCTCGCCTTCCCTCCCCTTCCCTTCCCTTCCCTTCCCTTCCCTTCCCTTCCCTTCCCTTCCCTTCCCTTCCCTTCCCTTCCCTTCCCTTCCCTTCCCTTCCCTTCCCTTCCCTTCTCTTCCCTTCCCTTCCCTTCCCTTCACTTCCCTTCCCTTACGTTCCCTTCCCATCCCTTCCCTTCCCTCATCTTTCCTTCCCTTCCCGCACTTTCCCTTCGCTTCCCGCATCTTCCCTTCCCTTCCCTTCCCTTCCCTTCCCTTCCCTTCCCTTCCCGCACCTTCCCGCACCTTCCCTTCCTTCCCTTCCCGCACATTCCCTTCCCGCACCTTCCCGCACATTCCCGCACCTTCTCTTCCCTTTTTGTACCGTACCTTCCCTTCCCTTCCCTTCCCTTCCCTTCCCTTCCCTTCCCTTCCCTTCCCTTCCCTTCCCTTCCCTTCCCTTCCCTTCCCTTTCCTTCCCTTCCCTTCCCTTCCCTTCCCATCCCGTCCCTTCCCTCACGTTCCCTTCCCTTCCCGCACCTTCCCTTCGCTTCCCGCATCTTCCCTTCTCTTCCCTCCCCTTCAGTTCCCTTCCTTCCCTTCCCTTCCCTTCCCTGCCCTTCAGTTCCCTTCCCTTCCCTTCCCTTCCCTTCCCGCACATTCCCTTCCCGCACCTTGCCTTCCTGCACCTTCCCTTCCCTTCCCTTCCCTTCCCGCACATTCGCTTCCCGCACCTTGCTTCCTGCACCTTGCCTTCCCTTCCCTTCCCTTCCCCTCCCTTCCCTTCCCTTCCCTTCCCTTCCCTTCCCTTCCCTTCCCTTCCCTTCCCTTCCCGCAACTTCCCTTCCCGCACCTTCCCTTTCCTTCCCTTCCCGCACCTTCCCCTTCCTTCCCTTCCCTTCCCTTCCCTTATCTCCCTTCCCTTCCCTTCCCTTCCCTTCCCTTCCCATCCCTTCCCTTCCCATCCCGTCCCTTCCCTCACCTTCCCTTCCCTTCCCTCCCCTTCAGTTCCCTTCCCTTCCCTTCCCTAACCTTCCCTTCCCTTCCCGCAAATTCCCTTCCCTTCCCTTCCCTTCCTGCACCTTCCCTTCCCTTCCCTTCCCTTCCCTTCCCTTCCCTTCAATTCCCGCACCTTCCCGCAACTTCCCGCAACTTCCCTTCCCGCACCTTCCCTTCCCGCACCTTCCCGCACATTCCCACACCTTCTCTTCCCTTCTTGTACCTTCCCTTCCCTTCGTTCCCTTCCCTTTCCTTCCCTTCCCTTCCTTTCCCTTCCCTTCCCTTCCCTTCCCTTCCCTTCCCTTCCCTTCCCTTCCCTTCCCTTCCCTTCCTTCCCTTCCCTTCCCTTCCCTTCCCTTCCCGCACCTTCCATTCCCGCACCTTCCCTAACCTTCCCTTTCTGCACCTTCCCTTCCCGCACCTTCCCTTCCTTCCCTTCTTTTACCCTTTCCTTCCCTTCCCTTCATTTCCCTTCCCTTCCCTTCCCTTCCCTTCCCTTCCCTTCCCTTCCCTTCCCTTCCCTTCCCTTCCCTTCCCTTCCCTTCCCTTCCCTTCCCTTCCCTTCCCTTCCCTTCCCTTCAATTCCCGCACCTTCCCGCAACTTCCTGCAACTTCGTTTACCGCACCTTCCCTTCCCGCACCTTCCCGCACATTCCCGCACCTTCTCTTCCCTTATTGTACATTCCCTTCCCTTCCCTTCCCTTTCTTTTCCTTCCCTTCCCTTCCTTTCCCTTCCCTTCCCTTCCCTGCTCTTCCCTTCCCTTCCCTTCCCGCACCTTCTCTTCCCGCACCTTCCCTTCCCGCACCTTCCCTTCCATTCCCGCACATTCCCTTCCCTTCCCTTCCCTTCCTGCACCTTCCCTTCCCTAACCTTCCCTTCCCTTCCCTTCCCTTCCCTTCCCGCACCTTCCCGCACCTTCCCGAACCTTCCCTTCCCTTCCCGCACCTTCCCGCACGTTCCCGCACCTTCCCTTCCATCACCTTCCCTTCCCACACCTTCCCTTCCTGCACGGTCCCTTTCTGTCTCTTCCCTTCCCTTCCCTTCCCTTCCCTTCCCTTCCCTTCCTTTCCCTTCCCTTCCCTTCCCTTCCCTTCCCTTCCCTTCGCTTCCCTTCCCTTCGCTTCCCTTCCCTTCCCTTCCCTTCCCTTCCCGCACCTTCCCGCACCTTCCCGCACCTTCCCGCACCTTCCCGCACCTTCCCTTCCCTTCCCGCACATTCCCTTCCCGCACCTTCCCGCACCTTCCCGCACCTTTCCTTCCCTTCCCGCACCTTCCCTTCCCTTCCCGCACATTCCCTTCCGCACCTTCCCGCACCTTCCCGCACCTTTCCTTCCCTTCCCGCACCTTCCCTTCCAGCACCTTCCCTTCCCACACCTTCCCTTCCCGCACCGTCACTTCCTTTCCCTTCCCTTCCCTTCCCTTCCCTTCCATTCTCTTCCCTTCCCTTCCCTTCACTTCCCTTCCCTTCCCTTTCCTTCCCTTCCCTTCCATTCCCTTCCCTTCAATTGCCGCACCTTCCTGCAACTTCCCGCAACTTCCCTTCCCGCAACTTCCCTTCAATTCCCGCACCTTCCCGCAACTTCCCGCAACTTCCCTTCCCGCACCTTCCGTTCCCGCACCTTCCCGCACATTCCCACACCTTCTCTTCCCTTCTTGTACCTTCCCTTCCCTTCGTTCCCTTCCCTTTCCTTCCCTTCCCTTCCTTTCCCTTCCCTTCCCTTCCCTTCCCTTCCCACACCTTCCCGCACCTTCCATTACCGCACCTTCCCTTTCCTTCCCTTCCCGCACCTTCCCTTCCCTTCCCTTCTTTTACCCTTTCCTTCCCTTCCCTTCATTTCCCTTCCCTTCCCTTCCCTTCCCTTCCCTTCCCTTCCCTTCCCTTCCCTTCCCTTCCTTTCCATTCCCTTCCCTTCCTTTCCCTTCCCTTCCCTTCCCTTCCCTTCCCTTCCCTCACCTTCCCTTCCCTTCCCTTCCCTCACATTCCCTTCCCTTCCCTTCCCTTCCCTTCCCTTCCCTTCCCTTCCCTTCCCTTCCCTTCCCTTCCCTTCCCTTCCCTTCCCTTCCCTTCCCTTCCCTTCCCTTCCCTTCCCTTCCCTTCCCTTTCCTTCCCTTCCCTTCCCTTCCCTTCCCTTCGCTTCCCTTCCCTTCGCTTCCCTTCCCTTCCCTTCCCTTCCCTTCCCTTCCCTTCCCCCACCTTCCCGCACCTTCCCGCACCTTCCCGCACCTTCCCGCACCTTCCCGCACATTCCCTTCCCGCACCTTCCCGCACCTTCCCGCACCTTTCCTTCCCTTCCTGCACCTTCCCTTCCCTTCCCTTCCCGCACCTTCCCTTCCAGCACCTTCCCTTCCCACACCTTCCCTTCCCGCACCGTCACTTCCTTTCCCTTCCCTTCCCTTCCCTTCCCTTCCTTTCCCTTCCCTTCCCTTCCCTTCCCTTCCCTTCCCTTCCCTTCCCTTCCCTTCCCGCACCTTCCCTTCCCTTCCCTTCCCTTCACTTCCCTTCCCTTCCCTTCCCTTCCTTCCCTTCCCTTCCCTTCAATTCCCGCACCTTCCCGCACCTTCCCGGAACTTCGCTTCCCGCACCTTCCCGCACCTTCTCGGAACTTCCCTTCCCGCACCTTCCCTTCCCGCACCTTCCCTCACATTCCCGCACTTTCTCTTCCCTTTTTGTACCTTCCCTTCCCTTCCCTTCCTTTCCCTTTCCTTCCCTTCCTTCCCTTCCCTTCCCTTCCCATCCTGTCACTTCCCTCAACTTCCCTTCCCTTCGCTTCCCGCATCTTCCCTTCCCTTCCCTTCCCTTCCCTTCCCTTCCCTTCCCTTCCCTTCCCTTCCCTTCCCTTCCCTTCCCTTCCCGCACATTCCCTGCCCGCACCCTGCTTCCTGTACCTTCCCTTCCCTTCTCTTCCCTTCCCCTCCCTTCCCTTCCCTTCCCTTCCCTTCCCTTCCCTTCCCTTCCCTTCCCTTCCCTTCCCTTCCCGCACCTTCCCTTCCCGCACCTTGCTTCCTGCACCTTCCCTTCCCTTCTCTTCCCTTCCCCTCCCTTCCCTTCCTTTCCCTTCCCTTCCCTTCCCTTCCCTTCCCTTCCCTCACCTTCCCTTCCCTTCCCTTCCCTCACCTTCCCCTTCCCTTCCCTTCCCTCACATTCCCTTCCCTTCCCTTCCCTTCCCTTCCCTTCCCTTCCATTCCTTTCCCTTCCCTTCCCTTCCCTTCCCTTCCCTTCCCTTCCCTTCCCTTCCCTTCCCTTCCCTTCCCTTCCCTTCCCTTCCCTTCCCCTTCCCTTCCCTTCCCTTCCCTTCCCTTTCCTTCCCTTCCCTTCCCTTCCCTTCCCTTCGCTTCCCTTCCCTTCCCTTTCCTTCCCTTCCCTTCCCTTCCCGCACCTTCCCGCACCTTCCCGCACCTTCCCGCACCTTCCCGCACCTTCCCTTCCCTTCCCGCACATTCCCTTCCCGCACCTTCCCGCACCTTCCCGCACCTTTCCTTCCCTTCCCGCACCTTCCCTTCCCTTCCCTTCCCGCACCTTCCCTTCCAGCACCTTCCCTTCCCACACCTTCCCTTCCCTTCCCTTCCCTTCCCTTCCCTTCCCTTCCCTTCCCTTCCCTTCCCTTCCCTTCCCTTCCCTTCTCTTCCCTTCCCTTCCCTTCCCTTCCCTTCCCTTCCCTTCCCTTCCCTTCCCTTCCCTCCCCTCCCCTCCCCTTCCCTTCCCTTCCCTTCCCTTCCCTCCCCTTCCCTTCCCTTCCCTTCCCTTCCCTTCCCTTCCCTTCCCTCCCCTTCCCTTCCCTTCCCTTCCCTTCCCTTTCCTTCCCTTCCCTTCCATTCCCTTCCCTTCAATTGCCGCACCTTCCCGCAACTTCCCGCAACTTCCCTTCCCGCACCTTCCCTTCAATTCCCGCACCTTCCCGCAACTTCCCGCAACTTCCCTTCCCGCACCTTCCGTTCCCGCACCTTCCCGCACATTCCCACACCTTCTCTTCACTTCTTGTACCTTCCCTTCCCTTCGTTCCCTTCCCTTTCCTTCCCTTCCCTTCCTTTCCCTTCCCTTCCCTTCCCTTCCCTTCCCTTCCC
>NW_027017138.1:0-26081 GCF_036013445.1 Caloenas nicobarica
CTGGCCTGGCTGCTCCCTGGAGGTCGTCCGGCATTTTCGGGGGTCTACCCGGAAATGCACCGTCACCCCCCCCCCCCCCCAAAAACTACTGTCACCCCTCCCCAAGCTTAGGGTCACCCCCAACAGAATTTAGTGTCATCCCTCCCCGAAATTCTGCGTCACCCCCAACAAAATTCAGTGTCACCCCCCCAAATTTAGTCTCACCCCCCCCGCAAAATTCTGCATCACCCCCAACAAAATTTAGTGTCACCCCCAACAAAATTTAGTGTCAACCCCCCAAAATTTAGTGTCACCCCTCCCCAAACTTCGTGTCACCTCCAACAAAATTTAGTGTCATCCCCAACAAAATTCTGCGTCACCCCCAACAAAATTTAGTGTCACCTCCAACAAAATTTAGTGTCATCCCCAACAAAATTCTGCGTCACCAACAAAATTTAGTCTCACCCCCCCCCAAAATTTAGCATCACCTCCAACAAAATTTAGTGTCACCCCCCCCAAACTTAGTGTCACCTCCAACAAAATTTAGTGTCACCCCCCCCAAACTTAGTGTCACCTCCCCCAAAATTCAGCGTCACCCCCAACAAAATTCAGCGTCACCCCCCCCAACAAATTCAGTGTCACCCCCCCCAAATTTAGTCTCACCACCCCCAAAATTTAGCATCACCTCCAACAAAATTCAGCGTCACCCCCAACAAAATTTAGTGTCACCCCCCCCAAACTTAGGGTCACCTCCAACAAAACTTAGTGTCATCCCCCCCAAAATTCAGCGTCACTCCCCCCAACAAAATTCAGCATCACCCCCCCCAAAATTTAGCATCACCTCCAACAAAATTTAGTGTCACCCCTCCCCAAACTTAGTGTCACCTCCAACAGAATTTAGTGTCATCCTCCCCAAAATTCAGTGTCACCCCCAACAAAATTCTGCATCACCTCCAACAAAACTTAGTCTCACCCCCCCCAAAATTTAGCATCGCCTCCAACAAAAATTACTGTCACCCCTCCCCAAACTTAGTGTCACCTCCGACAAAATTCTGCGTCACCCCCAACAAAATTTAGTGTCACCCCCCCCAAATTTAGTCTCACCACCCCCCAAAATTTAGCATCACCTCCAACAAAATTTAGTGCCACCCCCCAAAATTTAGTCTCACCCCCTCCAAAATTTAGTCTCACCCCCCCCAAAACTTAGCATCGCCTCCAACAAAATTTAGTGTCATCCCCAACAAAATTCTGTGTCACCCCCAACAAAATTCAGCATCACCCCCCCCAAAATTTAGCATCACCTCCAACAAAATTTAGTGTCACCCCTCCCCAAACTTAGTGTCACCTCTAACAGAATTTAGTGTCATCCCCCCCAAAATTCTGCATCACCCCCAACAAAATTCAGTGTCACCCCCCGCCCCAAAATTTAGCGTCACCTCCAACAAAATTTAGTGTCACCCCCCCAAAATTTAGCGTCACCCCCAACAAAATTTAGCGTCACCCCCAACAAAATTTAGCATCGCCTCCAACAAAATTTAGTGTCACCCCCCAAAATTTAGCGTCACCCCCAACAAAATTTAGTGTCACCCCCAACAAAATTTAGCATCGCCTCCAACAAAATTCAGTGTCACCCCCCCAAAATTCAGCGTCACCCCCCACAAATTGTCACCTCCAACAAAACTTAGTGTCATCCCCCCCAAAATTCAACGTCACCCCCAACAAAATTCAGTGTCACCCCTCCCCAAACTTCGTGTCACCTCCAACAGAATTTAGTGTCATCCCCAAAATTCAGCGTCACCCCCAACAAAATTCTGCGTCACCCCCAACAAAATTCAGCGTCACCCCCCCCAAAATTTAGTGTCACCCCCCCCAAAATTTAGCATCGCCTCCAACAAAATTCAGTGTCACCCCCCCAAAATATAGTCTCACCCCCCCCGAAATTTAGCATCACCTCCAACAAAATTTAGTGTCACCCCCCCCAAAGTTTAGTGTCAGCTCCCCTAGGACTAAAGGGGGGGTTGACCCCCCCTTAAGGACCCTCCCTTTTTTTTTTCACCTGTTTTGGGTGCCGAGCGCTAAACCCGCGACCAGGACATAGGTGATAAAAGCCATGACTGCGGGGGGGGCATAAAAAAGTGTCACTTTTTGGGGACATTGGGGTGGGGGGAGGTCACGGGGGGGGGGCGTGTTGGGGGTTTGGGGGGACTGGAGGTGAATGGGGGGTGTCTGGGGACACCGGGGGGTCCCCAGGGCCCAGAGGGGGGGTCTGGGGGACACGGGGGGGGCCCCATGTTGGCACTTGGGGGTCCCAGGGGGGGACATTTGAGACACCAGAAAGTGCCCAAGGACGGGGGGGGGGGGTCCCAAGGATGGGGGGGGGTCCCAAGGACAAGGAGGGGGGTCCCCAAGGACAGGGGGGGGGTCCCCAAGGACGGGGGGGGGGGGTGTCCCAAGGACGGGGGGGGGGGGGGGGTCCCAAGGACGGGGGGGGGGGGTCCCAAGGACAGGGCGGGGGTGGACGGGGGGGGTCCCAAGGATGGGGGGGGGGTCCCAAGGACTGGGGGGGTCCCCAAGGACAGGGGGGCTGTCCCAAGGACGGGGGGGGGGTCCCCAAGGACAGGGGGGCTGTCCCAAGGACGGGGGGGGGTCCCCAAGAACGGGGGGGGGGGGGGGGCTCCCAAGGACAGGGCGGGGGTCCCCAAGGACGGGGGGGTCCCCAAGGACAAGGAGGGGGGCTGTCCCAAGGACGGGGGGGGTCCCCAAGGACGGGGGGGCTGTCCCAAGGACAGGGGGGGGTCCCCAAGGACAGGGGGGGGGTCCCCAAGGACAGGGGGGGGGGTCCCCAAGGACGGAGGGGGGGGGGGTGTCCCAAGGATGGCGGGGGGTCCCAAGGACAGGGGGGCTGTCCCCAGGACGGGGGGGTTCCCCAAGGACAAGGTGGGGGGTGACATACCTGGGATATAAAGATCGGGGGCGTTGACATCAAACCGGGGGGCGACCGGCGCGTCCTGTTGGTACCGAACCTGCCAGTCCTGGGCGGGGTGGGGGGGGGAGGTGACACCGTTAGGGACCCCCCGGTGTCCCCCCCGTGCCCGCCCCCCCGCGCGGTGTCCCCGTCCTCCCTTTTACCTGATGCACGAATGGAAACACGAGAAGCCCCAATTTCTTCCCCACGTAGACGGTGTCGACGGCAAAATAATATTTGAGCCTCCCCACCGGGATGAAGCGGTTAATCTGGGGGGAGCGTTAAAACCCCCTCAGGGCTCCCGGTAACCGGGGAGTCGTTTCCCCCCCCCCCCACTTTACCGGCTCCCCCGTTTCACTCACGTTCCGATCCACCATATCGAGGCCTTGAGTGGCCAAGGTGCTGCCGTAGGCCACGGCCAGGCTGGAAACGGGGAAAGCGGCTCCCGGTGGGAACGGGGAGGCGGCGGGAGGCGGCGGCGGGGACGCGAACCCGCGGCCCGGGTGGGCCCCGCCGCCTCCCGCCGCGCTCGTGTCGTCGAAAAGCGGGTGAGGATCCGCCATCCGCGGGGCCGCCGCCGGGACGCGGCGCTTGGGGGCTGCGGGGAGAGGAAGGGGAAGGTTTAGGGCGGGTTAACGGTCGTTATAGATATTTACATACATTTCTATTCCCGCCGCCATTACGGTGCCGCGTCGTCCCGTCCGCCTCCATCGCTGCTCTGGTGGCGGCCGCTGCCGCTTCCGCTTCCGCTTCCCCCCGGCCGCCGCGTCACGAGGTGCCCTTTCCTCCCCTCTGATTGGGCGCTTTGCCCGGCTGGCCCCGCCCCCGTCGAAGCGGAAGTAAGGGGGAGGAGCCGCGACGCCGCGCCCGCACCCAAAATGGCGGCGCCTGCCCGAGCGGGGCGTTGCCATGGCAACGGGGAGGCCTGAGCGAGGCCTGGTGGCCCCAGGGTGGCCCGGGGTGGCCCCAGGGTGTCCCCAGGGCCGTGGTGGCCCCAGGGCCGCAAGGTCGTGGCCATCAGACTGGCCATGGTGTCCCCAGGGCCCTAGTGTCACCAAGATGTCCCCAAGCGTGGCCCCAGAACCATGAGGTCCCCGTGGTGGCCCCAGGGCCACCGTGTCCCCACGGTGTCCCCAGGGCACAGTGTCCCATCCCCAGCGCTGTCCCCAATGAGCTCCTTGTCCCCAAGGGTCTCCTTGTCCCCAAATCTCTGTGTCCCCATGTCTGTGTGTCCCCAGGGGTCTCCTTGTCCCCATGTCTCCGTGTCCCCCAGGTTCTCCTTGTCCCCAAGGCTCCTTGTCCCCATGTCTGTGTGTCCCCAAGGGTCTCCTTGTCCCCATATCTCTGTGTCCCCAAGGCTCCATGTCCCCAAGGGTCTCCCTGTCCCCAAAGGTCCCCATGTCTGTGTGTCCCCAATGAGCTCCTTGTCCCCAAGGGTCTCCTTGTCCCCATATCTCTGTGTCCCTGAGGCTCTGTGTCCCCATGTCTGTGTGTCCCCAAGGGTCTCCTTGTCCCCATATCTCTGTGTCCCCATGTCTGTGTGTCCCCAACTAGCTCCTTGTCCCCATATCTCCGTGTCCCCGAGGCTCCGTGTCCCCAAGGGTCTCCTTGTCCCCATATCTCCGTGTCCCCCAGGTTCTCCTTGTCCCCAAGGCTCTGTGTCCCTGAGGCTCCATGTCCCCATGGAGCTCCTTGTCCCCATGTCTGTGTGTCCCCAAGGGTCTCCTTGTCCCCAAATCTGTGTCCCCATGTCTGTGTGTCCCCATGGAGCTCCTTGTCCCCATATCTCCGTGTCCCCAAGGAGCTCCTTGTCCCCATATCTCCATGTCCCCAAGGCTCCCTGTCCCCATGTCTGTGTGTCCCCAAGGGTCTCCTTGTCCCCAAATCTCTGTGTCCCCATGTCTGTGTGTCCCCAAGGAGCTCCTTGTCCCCATATCTCTGTGTCCCCAAGGCTCCGTGTCCCCATGGGTCTCCTTGTCCCCAAATCTGTGTCCCCATGTCTCTGTGTCCCCAAGGGTCTCCGTGTCCCCAAATCTCTGTGTCCCCAAGGAGCTCCTTGTCCCCATATCTCCATGTCCCCAAGGCTCCCTGTCCCCATGTCTGTGTGTCCCCAAGGGTCTCCTTGTCCCCAAATCTCTGTGTCCCCATGTCTGTGTGTCCCCAGGAGTCTCCTTGTCCCCATATCTCTGTGTCCCCAAGGCTCCGTGTCCCCATGGGTCTCCTTGTCCCCAAATCTGTGTCCGCATGTCTGTGTGTCCCCAAGGGTCTCCTTGTCCCCAAGGAGCTCCTTGTCCCCATGTCTCTGTGTCCCCAAGGGTCTTCTTGTCCCCAAATCTGTGTCCCCATGTCTGTGTGTCCCCAAGGAGCTCCTTGTCCCCATATCTCCGTGTCCCCAAGGCTCCGTGTCCCCATGGGTCTCCTTGTCCCCATATCTCTGTGTCCCCAAGGCTCCATGTCCCCAAGGAGCTCCTTGTCCCCAAGGGTCCCCATGTCTGTGTGTCCCCAAGGGTCTCCTTGTCCCCATATCTCTGTGTCCCTGAGGCTCTGTGTCCCCATGTCTGTGTGTCCCCAAGGGTCTCCTTGTCCCCAAGGCTCTGTGTCCCTGAGGCTCCATGTCCCCATGGAGCTCCTTGTCCCCATATCTCCGTGTCCCCAAGGCTCCGTGTCCCCATGTCTGTGTGTCCCCAAGGGTCTCCTTGTCCCCAAATCTCTGTGTCCCCATGTCTGTGTGTCCCTAAGGGTCTCCTTGTCCCCAAGGCTCTGTGTCCCCATATCTCTGTGTCCCCAAGGGTCTCCTTGTCCCCAAATCTGTGTCCGCTTGTCTGTGTGTCCCCCAGGTTCTCCTTGTCCCCAAATCTCTGTGTCCCTGAGGCTCCATGTCCCCATGGAGCTCCTTGTCCCCATGTCTGTGTGTCCCCAAGGAGCTCCTTGTCCCCATATCTCCATGTCCCCAAGGCTCCCTGTCCCCATGTCTGTGTGTCCCCAAGGGTCTCCTTGTCCCCATGTCTGTGTGTCCCCAAGGCTCCGTGTCCCCAAGGAGCTCCTTGTCCCCATATCTCCGTGTCCCCAAGGCTCCGTGTCCCCAAGGAGCTCCTTGTCCCCATATCTCCGTGTCCCCAAGGCTCCCTGTCCCCATGGGTGTCCTTGTCCCCACATCTGTGTCCCCAAGGAGCTCCTTGTCCCCATATCTCCGTGTCCCCCAGAGTCTCCTTGTCCCCAAGGCTCCGTGTCCCCAGAAGGTCCCCAACCACCCCTTGGGGACCACGGTGTCCCCCCCGCGCGGTGACAAAGACGACACAAGGCAGGGGAGTTGATCCGAAGCTGCTTTATTGGCCACGTAGGGACGGGGACAAGCACGGGCGCGCGTGGGGACCCAGGTGTCCCCAAGGCCAGGTCACAAATACAGCACAGGCGATTCATAATAATTATTATAATTACAATAATAAAAAATTAAACATCTCCCGGGGGGGTTGGTGGCCCCCACGCAACAAAAATATATTTAATATATAATAGAGAGAGGAGAAGACAGAGTCAACGCTGCCGAAGCTCGGTGACACCAGAGAGGGGACGGCGCAGGGTTGGGGACACCGGTGTCACCCATGCAGGGGGTGGGGGGGGCCGGGGACAAGCAGGGCGGGCGCCCCCCCAAGGTTGTGGGTGCTGGGGGGGGGTGGGGGGACATCCGAGGAGGGTGGGGACATCGAGGGGGGACGCTGTGCAGGGGGTGGGGACGGCGCGCGGAGGCCCCCCCGGGGAGATGGAGGTTGGGAGGGGACATCTCTGGAGCGATGGGGATGCTGCAAGGACCACGGGGACACAGCGGGGACATCGCCAGGGTGACGGGGATGCCGCGAGGACCCACCGAAGGATGGTGGGGACATGGTGGGGACATCGCCAGGGTCATGGGGATGCTGTGAGGACCCACCGAAGGATGGTGGGGACATGGTGGGGACACAACGGGGACATCTCCAGGGTCACCGAGATGCTGCGAGGACCCACCTAAGGATGGTGGGGACACGGTGGGGACACAGCGGGGACATCGCCAGGGTGACGGGGATGCTGTGAGGACCCGCCTAAGGACAGTGGGGACGTGGTGGGGACACAACGAGGACATCTTCATGGTGACGGAGATGCTGCGAGGACCCACCTAAGGATGGTGGGGACATGGTGGGGACACAGCGGGGACATCGCCAGGGTCACCGAGATGCTGTGAGAACCCACCTAAGGACGGTGGGGACACAACGGGGACATCTCTGAAGTGATGAAGATGCTACAAGGACCACGGGGACACAGCGGGGACATCGCCAGGGTGACGGGGATGCTGCGAGGACCCACCTAAGGACGGTGGGGACATGGTGGGGACATGGTGGGGACATCTCCAGGGTCATGGAGATGCTGCGAGGACCCACCTAAGGACGGTGGGGACACGGTGGGGACATCTCTGAAGTGATGGAGATGCTACAAGGACCACGGGGACACAGCGGGGACATCGCCAGGGTGACAGGGATGCTGCAAGGACCCACCTAAGGATGGTGGGGACATGGTGGGGACATGGTGGGGACATCTCCAGGGTCATGGAGATGCTGCGAGGACCCACCTAAGGACGGTGGGGACATGGTGGGGACACAGCGGGGACATCGCCAGGGTGACAGGGATGCTGCGAGGACCCACCGAAGGACGGTGGGGACATGGTGGGGACATCTCCAGGGTCATGAGGATGCTGCGAGGACCCACCTAAGGATGGTGGGGACACGGTGGGGACACAGCGGGGACATCGCCAGGGTGACGGGGATGCTGCGAGGACCCGCCTAAGGACAGTGGGGACACGGTGGGGACACAACGAGGACATTTTCATGGTGACGGAGATGCTGCGAGGACCCACCTAAGGATGGTGGGGACACGGTGGGGACACGGTGGGGACACGGTGGGGACATCTCCAGGGTCATGGAGATGCTGCGAGGACCCACCTAAGAACGGTGGGGACATGGTGGGGACATCTCTGAAGTGATGGAGATGCTACAAGGACCACGGGGACACAACGGGGACATCTTCATGGTGACGGGGATGCTGCGAGGACCCACCTAAGGATGGTGGGGACACAACGGGGACATCGCCAGGGTGACGGGGATGCTGCGAGGACCCACCTAAGGACAGTGGGGACATCTCCAAAGCGATGGAGATGCTGCAAGGACCACGGGGACACAGTGGGGACATCTCCAGGCGATGGAGATGCTGCAAAGACCCCATAGGGTGGTGGCACAGACACCTCTAAGGTGACAAAGGTGCCACATGGACCCTTCTCTGGGAGGATGGAGATGATGGGGACATCTCCAGTGTAACAGAAGTGACAGAGGGACCTTCCCAGTGTCATCAAGATCAGGTGCGGACATCTCCAAAATGCAAGAGATGTTGGATGAACCCCCGCGAGACGATGGGGCTCAGGGACAGACACCTCCAAGGTGGTGGGGACACCACGGGGACATTCCCAAGGTGGTGGCGATCAGGCAGGAACATCTCCGAGGTGATGGAGACACCACAGGAACCTTCCCGGGCGGTGGAAACTGGGCAGGAACATCTCCAGAAGGATGAAGAACCCTCAGGAGATGATGGGGGCTGGGGACAGACACCTCTGAGGTCAAGGGGACACCGCAGGGACATTCCCCAGGTGGTGACGATCAGGCAGGAACATCTCCAGAAGGATGGAGAACGCCCATGAGATGATGGGGATTGGACCAAGGTGATGGAGACACTGAAGGGACCTTCCCCAGGTGGTGGAAATTGGGCAGGAACATCTCCAGAAGGATGGAGAAACCCCATGAGATGATGGGGATCGGGGACAGACACCACATGGACCGTCCCAGGGTGGTGGCAGTGGGTCAGAACATCTCCAGAAGGACGGAGAAACCCCATGAGATGGTGGGGATTGGACCAAGGTGATGGAGACACTGAAGGAACCTTCCCCAGGTGGTGGAAATTGGTCAGAACATCTCCAGAAGGATGGAGAAACCCCATGAGATGATGGGGATCGGGGACAGACACCACGGGGGCTGTCCCAGGGTGGTGGCAATGGGTCAGAACATCTCCAGAAGGATGGAGAACCTCCATGAGATGGTGGGGAATCAGGGACAGACACCACATGGACCGTCCCAGGGTGGTGGCAATGGGTCAGAACATCTCCAGAAGGATGAAGAACCCCCATGAGATAGTGGGGATCGGGGACAGACACCACGGGGACTGACCCAGGGTGGTGGCAATGGGTCAGAACATCTCCAGAAGGACGGAGAACGCCCATGAGATAGTGGGGATTGGGGACAGACACCACGGGGACCGTCCCAGGGTGGTGGCAATGGGTCAGAACATCTCCAGAAGGACGGAGAAACCCCATGAGATGATGGGGATCGGGGACAGACACCACATGGACCGTCCCAGGGTGGTGGCAATGGGTCAGAACATCTCCAAAAGGACGGAGACACTGCAAGGAGATCTCCAGAAGGATGGAGAACCCCCCTGAGACGGTGGCAACTGGGGACGGTCACCTCGAAGGCGGCCAGGACGCGGCGAGAGCGACGGGGACCCACCGCAGCCGCCTCCGCGGCGCTGCGGCGCCGACGCCCCAAAAACCCGGGTGCCCAAGCCACCTTCGACCCTCGCCAGCGCTCGACCCAACTGATCGAAACGAAACCCCCCCCCAAAAAAAAGTGGGGAAAATGGTCCAAAAAACCCCCAAAAAACCACCACCCGGGGAGGGAGAAGGTGCCAAATTTTGGGGGGGGGAGCGGAGGGGGCAGGGTTGGGGCCACCCCGAATTCACAACGCGAGGAGCGAGGGAGAATTCAAGGAGTCCGAGGACTGGTCGCTGCTGCTGCTCCGCTGATGCGAGGCTCCGCACGTGGTTCCCTCTGGGTGGGTGAAGACAAACGAAGACGTATAGGACGGGTTAGGTGACACCGAGGGGACATCGGGGCCGAAGCAGCAGCCGGGGAAGGGACCCTGGGAGCTCGGTGGATACGGACCCGGGGGGAGGAAGGTGACGGTCTCCACCGCCGGTTCTTCCTTGCTTAAGGTGCTCACCTCGGCGGGGCCGGCGCCCAACGTGGGGACGGCGCCCAAGGTGCTGGGGACGTCCTCAAAGGGGACCTTGCAGGCGGGGGCGTGGGCCACCAAGACGAACTCCAGCCGCTCCTTCTCCTTTTGGAGCTCGGCGATCTCCGACTCCAGTTCGGCTTTTTCCTCCTCCAACTGGTCCGTCTCCTGCTTGGGGACAGTCGGGGGTGAGATTTGGGAACAGAGTTGGCACCTCCAGCCCAAGCGTGGGGACGTCAACCTCTTGTGGTCTCCAGGATGGGGACGTCGCTCCATCCAACATCTCTGATGATCCATATCCCACCCCTGATGTCCCCTGGTCGTGGGGACAACATTGTCCCCTCCGTCAGCCCCAGGTCTCCATGAGTCACCAGATCATGGGGTCATTGTCCCCTCCAACCCAAGCTTGGGGACGTCAACCTCTTGTGGTCTCCAGGATGGGGACATCACTCCATCCAATATCTCTAATGATCCATATCCCACCTCTGATGTCCCCTGGTCATGGGGACAACGTTATCCCCCTCCCAGTGTCGCCATGTCTCCATCTGATGTCCCCTACTCAGAGGGACAAGGTTGTCCCCTCCAGCCCAAGCTTGGGGACATCAACCTCTTGTGGTCTCCAGGATGGGGACGTCGCTCCATCCAACATCTCGAATGATCCATATCCCACCCCTGATGTCCCCTGGTCGTGGGGACAACATTGTCCCCTCCGTCAGCCCCAGGTCTCCATCTGTCACCAGATCATGGGGTCAATGTCCCCTCCAACCCAAGCTTGGGGACGTCAACCTCTCGTGGTCTCCAGGATGGAGACGTTGCTCCATCCAGTGTCCCTGAAGATCCATATCCCACCTCTGATGTCCCCTGGTCATAGGGACCACATTGTCCCCTCCATCAGCCCCAGGTCTCCATGAGTCACCAGATCATGGGGTCATAGTCCCCTCCAACCCAAGCTTGGGGACGTCAACCTCTTGTGGTCTCCAGGATGGGGACATCACTCCATCCAATATCTCTAATAATCCATACCCCACCTCTGATGTCCCCTGGTCATGGGGACAACGTTATCCCCCTCCCAGTGTCCCCATGTCTCCATCTGATGTCCCCTACTCAGGGGGACAAGGTTGTCCCCTCCAGCCCAAGCTTGGGGATGTCAACCTCTCATGGTCTCCAGGATCGGGACATCGCTCCATCCAACATCTCTAATGATCCATATCCCACCCCTGATGTCCCCTGGTCATGGGGACAACATTGTCCCCTCCGTCAGCCCCAGGTCTCCATGAGTCACCAGCTCATGGGGTCATTGTCCCCTCCAGCCCAAGCTTGGGGACGTCAACCTCTTGTGGTCTCCAGGATGGGGACATCGCTCCATCCAACATCTCTGATGATCCATATCCCACCTCTGATGTCCCCTGGTCATGGGGACAACATTATCCCCCTCCCAGTGTCCCCATGTCTCCATCTGAAGTCCCCTACTCAGGGGGACAAGGTTGTCCCCTCCAGCCCATGCTTGGGGACGTCAACCTCTCGTGGTCTCCAGGATGGGGACGTCGCTCCATCCAACATCTCTGATGATCCACATGCTATCCCTGATGTCCCCTGGTCATGGGGACAACATTGTCCCCTCCGTCAGCCCCAGGTCTCCATCTGTCACCAGATCATGGGGTCATTGTCCCCTCCAACCCAAGCTTGGGGACGTCAACCTCTTGTGGTCTCCAGGATGGGGACATCCCTCCATCCAACATCTCTGATGATCCATATCCCACCTCTGATGTCCCCTGGTCGTGGGGACAACATTGTCCCCTCCGTCAGCCCCAGGTCTCCATGAGTCATCAGCTCATGGGGTCATTGTCCCCTCCAGCCCAGGCTTGGGGACGTCAACCTCTCGTGGTCTCCAGGATGGGGACATCACTCCATCCAATATCTCTAATGATCCATATCCCACCTCTGATGTCCCCTGGTCATGGGGACAACGTTATCCCCCTCCCAGTGTCCCCATGTCTCCATCTGATGTCCCCTACTCAGAGGGACAAGGTTGTCCCCTCCAGCCCAGGCTTGGGGACGTCAACCTCTCGTGCTCTCCAGGATGGCGACGTCGCTCCATCCAACATCTCTGATGATCCATATCCCAGCTCTGATGTCCCCTGGTCGTGGGGACAACATTGCCCCCTCCGTCAGCCCCAGGTCTCCATGAGTCACCAGCTCATGGGGTCATTGTCCCCTCCAGCCCAAGCTTGGGGACATCAACCTCTCGTGGTCTCCAGGATGGGGACATCGCTCCATCCAACATCTCTGATGATCCATATCCCACCCCTGATGTCCCCTGGTCGTGGGGACATCATTGTCCCCCTTACATTGTCCCTCAGTCCTGGGGACACCCCGTCCCCCCTAGCCATCGACCTGTCCCCTTCCAACATCCCCATGGACTTGGGGACACCGGTGTCCCCAAGCATCCCCAGGGACCCGCCGCTATATACATCGCCCCGTCTCCCCATGATGTCCCCAAGCTGTTGGGGACACCGCCAGCCCTCTACTGCCACCCTGTCCCCTCTCGACCCGTCGCAGCCACGGCGCCGCCGCCGTCGTCCCCGTTGTCCCCAGCACTCACCGCCTGCAGCCGGTCCGTCAGCTCCCGGCGCCGGTTCCGACATTTGGCCGCCGCCAACTTGTTCCTCTCCCGCCGCACTCGTCTCTTCTCTTCCTCCTCCGGCGTCAACTGCCCGGGGGACAACGACAATCAGCCCGCGTCCCCGAGGTCCTCCGGGCTCCCCACCCATTCGGGGGGACGCGGGGGCGTCACGGGTGAGGGGGCGGCACTCACCGTCTCCTCGCGGCCGCGGCGCGGCCGGGCGCGGGCGGCGCGTGGCGGCGGCGCCACCGTCCCCGTGGCGAAGGTCCCCAAGCCCGGCGCGCCGTAACTGGGTCCCGGCAGGTCGTAGGGGTCGACGGGCGGCGGCGGCGGCGCTGCGTGCGGGGGGGGATGCGACATGGGCGTCCCCGACTGGGCCACCGAGGAGATGAGGGTGGGCTGGACGAGCCACTGCAGGTCCTGGCTGGTGGTGATGGCTGTCACCGTGGGGACGAAGGAGCCGGGCATGTCCCCAAGGCCGCTGCACTCCTGGGGGGACAGCGGGGGTCAGAGGGCGAGCGGGGGCGCCCGGGGGCGCGCGGTCACCGTCCCGCCTTGCACGAGGGACCCCGGGAGCGCGGCGGCGACGGGCAGCGTCCTCGTGACACCGACACCAGCGTCCTCGTGACACCGACACCAGCGTCCTCGTGACACCGACACCAACAGTGTCCTCGTGACACCGACACCATCGTGCACCGTCCTCGTGACACCAACGGGCAGAGTCCTCGTGACACCGACACCAACAGTGTCCTCGTGACACCATTGTGCAGTGTCCTTGTGACACCGACAATGTCCTTGTGACACTGACAATGTCCTCGTGACACCCACGTGCAGCGTCCTCGTGACACCGACACCATCATGCAGTGTCCTTGTGACACCGACACCATCCTTGTGACACCAACAATGTCCTCGTGACACCAACACCAACAGTGTCCTCGTGACACCATCGTGCAGTGTCCTTGTGACACCGACACCGTCATGCAGTGTCCTCATGACACCGACACCATCCTCGTGACACCAACGGGCAGTGTTGTCATGACACCGACACCAACAGTGTCCTTGTGACACCGACACCGTCCTCGTGACACCGACACCATTGTGCAGCGTCCTTGTGACACCGACAATGTCCTTGTGACACCGACACCGTCCTCGTGACACCGACACCATTGTGCAGCGTCCTTGTGACACCAACACCGTCCTTGTGACACGTCCTCGTGACACTGGGACCAACGTAAAACGTCCGCGTGACCCCGGCACCAACAATGTCCTCGTGACACTCGCACCGACGTGCAACGTCCTTGTGCCCCTGGCAATGACACACGATGTCCTCGTGCCACCGACACGCCAGAGCCTCAGGTCCCCGACACCGACGTGCAAGAGCCCCCGGCACCAACGTGCAAGAGCCCCCTGGCACCAACGCGCCGTGTCCTCGTGCCCCCGGCACCAACGTGCAAGAGCCCCCTGGCACCAACGTGCAAGAGCCTCGGGTCCCTGTCACCGACGCGTCGGTCCCTCCCGCCCCCGACACGCAGCAGCCCCGTTGCACGACACCCTCGTGCACAGACGTGCAAGAGCCCTCGTGTCCCCGGCACCGACAGCTCTGGCCCTCGTGTCCCCGCCGCGCAAGAGCCCCCTGCACCGGGGCACGGAGCCCCCACCGGCGCTTGTGCACGGGTGTGCAAACCGCCCCCCCCCGGTTACACCGGGACCCCGAGAGGGGATGTGTGCACTGGAGCCCCACAATTGCAGCAGCACCCAATGGGGGGGTTGCATAGGGCCCCCCCCCAGTTGCACCAGGACACCCCCAGTTGCACCAGGTCCCAATGGGGGGGTTGCATAGGGCCCCCCCCAGTTGCACCAGGACCCAATGGGGGGGTTGCACAGGGCAACCCCCAGTTGCACCAGGACACCCCCAGTTGCACCAGGACCCAATGGGGGGGTTGCATAGGGCCCCCCCCCAGTTGCACCAGGACACCCCCAGTTGCACCAGGACCCAATGGGGGGGTTGCATAGGGCCCCCCCCCAGTTGCACCAGGACACCCCCAGTTGCACCAGGACCCAATGAGGGGGTCGCACAGCTCCCCCCCCGCCCAGTTGCACCAGGTCGCAATGTGGGGGTTGCATGCCCCCCCCAGTTGCACCAGGACCCAATGGGGGGGGGGGTTGCATGCCCCCCCCAGTTGCACCAGGACACCCCCAGTTGCACCAGGACCCAATGGGGGGGTCGCACGGAGCCCCCCCCAGTTGCACGAGGACCCAATGAGGGGGTTGCATAGGGCCCCCCCCAGTTGCACCAGGACCCAATGGGGGGGTTGCATAGGCCCCCCCCAGTTGCACCAGGACCCCCCCAGTTGCACCAGGACCCAATGGGGGGGGGGGTTGCACAGCCCCCCCCCCCAGTTGCACCAGGACCCAATGGGGGGTTGCACAGAGCCCCCCCCGGTTGCACCAGGACCCAATAGGGGGGTCGCACGGAGCCCCCCGGTTACACCGGCACCGCTCCCCCCCCCCCCGCCAACCAGCGCACCACGTGCGTGTGGGCGGGGGGCGTGGCCATCCACCAGCGCCTCAGCCAATCAGCGCCGCGCAGGGGCGTGTTCTGTCGCCATTAGCAACAAAGCGGGGGAGTTGGGCGGGGGGTGTTCCAAAATAAACCCCGCGCTGGCGCGCGCCCCGTACGTGCGCTGCGTCATCACGGCGGGGCCCGGCGCGTTACGTCACGCGTTTACGCACGACCCCGCCCACCCCCCCCCCCCCTCCCCTCAACCGGCGCCAACCCGCCCCCTGGCGGCCCCGGGGACGCACTGACCTGCGCGGCCGCCGCCGCTCCGGGGCTCCCGAAGGAATCGACCGAGGAAAGGTACTGCGATTCGGCCGAAGGGGACGAGCTGCAGCGGGAAGCGGAGTCGTAATCACCGGGAAAACCTTGGTACATGGCCCCGGGGGCGCGGGGGCCGCCCCGCCACGGCAAGGCCGCGGGGTCAGGCGAGCGGCATCCCGGCTTAGCGAGCGACCCGCGGGGCTCCCGGCCGCCTCGGCGGGCCCCTGTGGGTCTGCAGGCCCCGCTCAGCCGCTACGAGCTCCGGTTCGCCGGTTCGAAGCCCCGGTGCGGCCGTCCCAAGCTCCGGTTCGCCGGTTCGAAGCCCCGGTGTGTCACTACGGCCCCCGGTGTGTCCGTCCCAGGCTCCGGTTCCCCGGTTCGAAGCCCTGGTGTGTCCGTCCCAGGCTCCGGTTCGCCGGTTCGAAGCCCCGGTGTCTCTGTCCCAAGCTCCGGTTCGAAGCCCCGGTGTGTCCGTCCCAGGCACCGGTTCGCCGGTTCGAAGCCCCGGTGTGTCCGTCCCAGGCACCGGTTCGCCGGTTCGAAGCCCCGGTGTGTCACTACGACCCCCGGTGTGTCCGTCCCAGGCACCGGTTCGCCGGTTCGAAGCCCCGGTGTGTCACTACGGCCCCCGGTGTGTCCGTCCCAAGCTCCGGTTCGCCGGTACAAAGTCCCGTTTGGCCGCTAGAAGCTCCGGTAAATCCCTGTCCCAGGCTGCGGTTCAGCCGCTACGAGCCCCGGTGTCTCCGTCGCAGGCTCCGGTTCGCCGGTGCGAAGTCCCGGTGCACCGGCTACGAGCTCCGGTGCGTCACTATAAGCCCCGGTGCGTCCGTCCCGAGCCCCGGGGTGTCCGTCCGAGCCTCCGGTTCGCCGCTACAAACCCCAGTGCGCCGTTATAAGCCCCCGTGCATCCGTCCCAAGCTCTGCTCCTCCGGTCCCAAGCCCCGTTCCGCCTCTACAAACCCCGGTATATCCGTTCCCAGGCTCCGGTTCGCTCCCACAAGGTCCCGGTTCGCCGGTACAAAGTTCCGCTTGGCCGCTGCAAGCCCCGGGAAATCCCTTCCCAGCCTCCGGTTCTCCGGTGTGAGGTCCCGTTTGGCCGCCGCAAGCTCCGGTAAATCCTTTTCCCAGGCTCCGGTTGAGCCGTTACGAGGCCCCGCTACATCCGTTCCATCCAACTCCGCCGGTGCAGAGAAAAAAATTAAAAAAAAAAAAAAAAAAAGTCCCCGGTAAAACTCTCCCGCCGCTTTTCCCCCCCCGGTCTCCGCTTTTTATGAATGAACTCGCTCACCGCCGCGCGCGCCGCTTTATACGGCGGCGCCCCGCCCCCTGCGCTGACGTCACAACCCCCGCCGCCGCTTCCCGGGGACCCCCGGGACCCCCCCGAACCCGCAGTCACCGGCTCCTCCGTTCCCGCCGCCGTTCTGCAGCCCCGGGAGCCGCCGCCGCCGTTAAAAGGCTCCGCCAAGGGTGGGAAACCGGGGGGGATCCCTCGCCCCGCCCCTCCGGAGTTCCTGTGACGCAATTAGCCATATATGGGCTTGTCTCGGTGTGTTTGTTTGGTATCCTAGCAATGACGTCACAGGGAATCCCTTCGCCGCCGCCGCCGCCGCCGCCGAAAACGCGTATTAATAGAAACGGGCGCCGCGCGGTTCTAGAAACGGCTTGAAACATCCGGGGCCACCGGCCCGCACCCCCGGTAACCTCCCCCGGGACCCCCCCACGCGGTGACCCCCCCCCCCCCCCAAGTAACCGTCACCCGGTGCCGCTTCCCCGGGGCTCCGGTAACCCCTCCGGTAACCCCTCCGGTAACGTCTCCGTCGCTCGGAGATGCCCCTCGGTGACTCCCACACGCCCCGGTGACCGCCCCCCCCCCCGCCCCCGCAGCCCAAAGGACCGTCCCGAGGTGCGGGGGGGGGATGTCCCGGTAACGAGGACCCGACTGCAAGGCCTCAGTACCGGGGCGGGGGCCAAGTCACCGGAGGGGGGTCCCGGTACCGGGCAATGGGATCCTTCCCCCGGGGTGTTACCGGCACCGGGGGGGTTTCGGTACCGGGGCAATGGGAGCTTTCCACCGGGATGTTACCGGCACCGGGGGGGCTTTCGGTAATGGGGGGGGGGTTCGGTACCGGGGCAATGGGAACTTTCCACCGGGATGTTACCGGCACCGGGGGGGCTTCCCGTAATGGGGAGGGGGTTCGGTACCGGGACAATGGGAACTTTCCACCGGGATGTTACCGGCACCGGGGGGGTTTCGGTACCGGGGCAATGGGAGCTTTCCCCCGGGGTTTTACCGGCACCGAGAAGAGTTCCGGTAATGGAGGGGGGAGTCCCGGTACCGGGGCAATGGGAACTTTCCCCCGGGGTTTTACCGGCACCGAGAAGAGTTCCGGTAATGGAGAGGGGGTCCCGGTACCGGGGCAATGGGATCCTTCCCCCGGGGTGTTACCGGCACCGGGGGGGTTTCGGTACCGGGGCAATGGGAGCTTTCCCCCGGGGTTTTACCGGCGCCGCAATGCAGAGCACCGGGGAGTCTCCAGTACCGGGTGGTGACACCCCGGGGTGCGTTCCCGGTACCGGGGTGCAGGGGAGAGTCACGGTCCCCATCCCCCGCACTCCCGGAATGGGCGCAGGGGGGGTCCCGGTGTGTGGGAGCCCCCCATGGTGTGTCCCGGTGCCTTTTGACAAAACCGGGGCCGTCAGCGGAGGCTGATGTCACCGGCGGGAACCGGCGCTGAGTCACGGCGGGGCCACGGTGATCGGGGGAGGGCAGTTCCCACGCCCCTTCATTCATTCATTCATTCATTCATTCATTCATTCATTCTCCCGTCATTCATTCATACTCCGCCTCCCGGTTGTCATCCCCCCGCCCTGCTGCCCTCAGGCCCCGGGTGTCCCCGGTTCCGGTGCTTCCCGGTGTCCTCGGGTATTCGCGGCCTGGGGCGGGGGGGGGGCCCGGCACCGGTGTCCCCAGCCCCTGCATTCCGGTCCCCGGGGTCCCGGTCTCGGTGTCCTGGCCGGCATCTCCCCGGTGTCTGGGTCCTCGGTCCGGTGTTTGAGTCCCGGTGTCCCGGCCGGGCTCTCCCCTGTGTCCCTGCTCCGGTCCCGGTGTCTTGGCCGGGATCTCCCCAGGCCTCCGGTGTCCCCTCCCCTGTCCCGGTGTCCCTGCCCCGGTCCCGGTGTCCCTGCCCCGGTCCCGGTATCTGGGTTCCGGTGTCCCGGCCGGGTTCTCCCCGGTGTCCCTGCCCCGGTCCCGGTGTCCCTGCCTCTGTCCCGGTATCTGGGTCCTGGTGTCCTGGCCGGGCTCTCCCCGGTGTCCCCTCCCTTGTCCCGGTGTCCCTGCCCCGGTGTCCCTGCCCCGGTCCCGGTATCTGGGTCCCGGTGTCCCGGCCGGGCTCTCCCCGCTGTCCCTGCCCCGGTCCCAGTATCTGGGTCCTGGTGTCCCGGCCGGGTTCTCCCCGGTGTCCCCTCCCCGGTCCCGGTGTCCCGGCCGGGCTCTCCCCGGTGTCCCGGTATCTGGGTCCCGGTGTCCCGGCCGGGCTCTCCCCGCTGTCCCTGCCCCGGTCCCAGTATCTGGGTCCCGGTGTCCTGGCCGGGCTCTCCCCGGTGTCCCCTCCCCGGTCCCGGTGTCCCTTCCCCGGTCCCGGTATCTGGCTTCGGTGTCCCGGCCGGGTTCTCCCCGGTGTCCCTGCCCCGGTCCCGGTGTCCCTGCCTCTGTCCCGGTATCTGGGTCCCGGTGTCCCGGCCGGGCTCTCCCCGGTGTCCCGGTATCTGGGTCCCGGTGTCCCGGCCGGGCTCTCCCCGGTGTCCCCTCCCCGGTGTCCCCGTCCCGTCCCCACGTGTCGCCCCGGTGTAAACACGGCGCGTGTCGCCCCGGCGACGGCGTTCCATGCCGCTGACGTCACCACGTCCGGCGTCTTTTGTTTACGTCTCGCGGCAACCGCCGTGTCCTTGGCAACGGGGCGGGGCGAGGCGGGAGGGGGCGTGGTCAGGGAGCGAGGGGGCGTGGTCAGGGCGGGAGGGGGCGGGGTTTGCGCCGCGGAGTTCCCGCGCGTTTCGCGGGGCGGGAGGGGACACGTGGGGCCGCGGGGGAAGGGGACCCAGGCGTCCAGGCTCCTCGTGCCCCCCTGTGTCCCCCTCTTGTCCCCTCATGTCACCCTGTGTCACTTCCATGTCCCCCTGTGTCCCCCCATGTCACCCTGTGTCCCCCTCTTGTCCCCCCCATGTCCCCCTGTGTCCTCCTCTTGTCCCCCCATGTCACCCTGTGTCCCCCTCTTGTCCCCCCATGTCACCCTGTGTCCTCCTCTTGTCCCCCCATGTCACCCTGTGTCCCCCCATGTGACCTTGTGTCCTCTCCATGTCCCGTTGTGTCCCCTCCATGTCACCCTGTGTCCCCCTCTTGTCCCCCCCCATGTCCCCCTGTGTCCCCCCCATGTCACCCTGTGTCCCCCTCTTGTCCCCCCATGTCCCCCTGTGTCCTCCTCTTGTCCCCCCATGTCACCCTGTGTCCCCCCATGTGACCTTGTGTCCTCTCCATGTCCCATTGTGTCCCCTCCATGTCACCCTGTGTCCCCCTCTTGTCCCCCCCATGTCCCCCTGTGTCCCCCTCATGTCACCCTGTCTCCCCTCGTGCCCCCCTGTGTCCCCCTCTTGTCCCCTCATGCCACCCTGTGTCCCCCCCATGTCCCCCTGTGTCCCCCCATGTCACCCTGTGTCCCCCTCTTGTCCCCCCCCATGTCCCCCTGTATCCCCCTGTGTCCCCCTCATGTCCCCCTGTGTCCTCCTCTTGTCCCCGCCATGTCCCCCTGTGTCCCCCCATGTGACCTTGTGTCCCCTCCATGTCCCATTGTGTCCCCTCCATGTCCCCCTGTGTCCCCCTCTTGTCCCCTCATCTCACCCTGTGTCACTTCCATGTCCCCCTGTGTCCCTCCAGGTCACCCTGTGTCCCCCTCTTGTCCCCCTCTTGCCCCCCCATGTCCCCCCATGTTACCTCGTGTCCCCTCCCTGTCTCCCCCGTGTCCCTGCATCCTCCCCAGTGTCCCCCCCATGTCCCCCGGTGTGTCCCACATGTCAGCTCGTGTCCCCTCCACGTCCCCCCCAGTGTCCCCCGCAGTGTCCCCATGTCCCACGCACAACCCCAGTTGTCACAAGAGTCTTTATTAAAGTGTCAACCCCCCCATGCCGGGGAGGGGGGTGGGACGGATATGGGGAGACCCCCGTATTGTCCCCTCCCCAGTTGTCACCTCGGGGAGTGGGACACATAGCGGGGGTCACTGTGGCTTCGCTTTGGCACTTGGGAGCTTGGCCTTGAACCTGGGGGGGACACGGGGTGACACGAGGGGACATGGGGTGACACGGGGAGGCCCGTATGCCTGGGTCCCCCCCCCGGTGTCACGCCTGTGTCCCCTCCTGTCCCCCCCTCACCTGGCTCGGAGGTGACTCAGGTGGTTCCTTCCCAGACTCACATACTGGTCGATCTGGGCCTTGGGGACAATTGGGGACATGGCGGGGAAGGGGGGGGCGGGGCAGAGGGGGACCCTGTGTCCCCCTCTCCCCGCATGTCCCCAAACTCTCCAGCCCGTGTCCTCCCATGTCCCCCCGTGTCCTCAGCCCTCTCCAGCTCCAGTGTCCCCCATGTCCCCTGGTGTCCCCAAACTGTCCAGCCCCCGTGTCCCCTGGTGTCCCCGTACCTGGTAGTGCCGGTAGAGCACGGGGAAGGTGAATGCGCAGATGACACCTGGACGGGGAGTGACATTGTCACACCGGGTCCTCGCCCTGTCCCCCTGTCCCCATCCCAGTGATGTCCTTGTCCCCGTCCTGGTGCCACCCCTGTCCCTGTCCCAGTGCCATCCCTGTTCCCAAACCAATGATGTCCCTGTCCCCATCCTGGTGTCACCCCCTCCCCGTGCCACCGCTGTCCTGGTGCCACCCTTGTCCCCATTCCAGTGCCACCCCTGTGTCTGTGCTCTCCCCATCTTGGTGACATCCCTGTCCCCATGTCCCCGTCCTCATCCCTTGTCCCCATCGTGGTGCCACCCCATCGTGGTGATGTCCCTGGCCCCAAGCCAGTGCCACCCCCGGGTGACGTCCCTGTCCCCCTCCCGGTGCCACCGCTGTCCCCAAGCCAGTGCCACCCCCTGGTGACATCCCTGTCCCCCTCCCGGTGCCATCACTGTCCCCAAGCCAGTGCCACCCCCCGGTGACATCCCTGTCCCCCTCCCGGTGCCACCGCTGTCCCCAAGCCAGTGCCACCCCCCGGTGACATCCCTGTCCCCCTCCCGGTGCCATCACTGTCCCCAAGCCAGTGCCACCCCCCAGTGACATCCCTGTCCCCCTCCCGGTGCCACCGCCGTCCCCAAGCCAGTGCCACCCCCCAGTGACATCCCTGTCCCCCTCCCGGTGCCACCGCCGTCCCCAAGCCAGTGCCACCCCCGGGTGACGTCCCTGTCCCCCTCCCGGTGCCACTGCATCCCCAAGCCAGTGCCACCCCCCGGTGACATCCCTGTCCCCCTCCCGGTGCCACCGCTGTCCCCAGGCCAGTGCCACCCCCCGGGTGACGTCCCTTTTCCCTACCCGCTCCCAGCAGCGTCACCCCGTTGCAAACGGCCCCCACGTAGGTCAGCAGGTAGAAGAAGAAGGCGAACTGGGACAATGACACGTCACCCGCAGTGTCACCCTCCCTGTCACCCCCCCCCCCCGCCAAGGCTGTCCCCCAGGCCACCAGCCTCCTTGGACCCCCAGGACCCATGTCCCCCTGTCCCTCAGTGTCCCCATGTCCCCCTTGTGCCCCGGTGTCCCCGTGACCCCCATGTCCCCAGTGTCCCCTCCACGTCCCTGGTGTCCCCATGTCCCCATGACCCCCATGTCCCCAGTGTCCCCCCCATGCCCCTGATGTCCCCATGTCCCCAGAGTCCCCCATGTCCCCAGTGTCCCCCCCATGCCCCTGATGCCCCAGTGTCCCCATGACCCCCATGTCCCCAGTGTCCCCTCCACGTCCCTGGTGTCCCCATGTCCCCAGAGTCCCCCATGTCCCCAGAGTCCCCCCCATGCCCCTGATGTCCCCATGTCCCCAGAGTCCCCCATGTCCCCAGTGTCCCCCCCGTGCCCCTGATGACCCAGTGTCCCCCATGTCCCCAGTGTCCCCTCCACGTCCCTGGTGTCCCCATGTCCCCATGACCCCCATGTCCCCAGTGTCCCCCCCATGCCCCTGATGCCCCAGTGTCCCCATGACCCCCATGTCCCCAGTGTCCCCCCAACACCCCTGGTGTCCCCATGTCCCCATGACCCCCATGTCCCCAGTGTCCCCCCCATGCCCCTGATGTCCCCATGTCCCCAGAGTCCCCCATGTCCCCAGTGTCCCCCCCATGCCCCTGATGCCCCAGTGTCCCCATGACCCCCATGTCCCCAGTGTCCCCCCCACGCCCCTGGTGTCCCCATGTCCCCATGACCCCCATGTCCCCAGTGTCCCCTCCACGTCCCTGGTGTCCCCATGTCCCCAGAGTCCCCCATGTCCCCAGAGTCCCCCCCATGCCCCTGATGTCCCCATGTCCCCAGAGTCCCCCATGTCCCCAGTGTCCCCCCCGTGCCCCTGAATGACCCAGTGTCCCCCATGTCCCCAGTGTCCCCTCCACGTCCCTGGTGTCCCCATGTCCCCATGACCCCCATGTCCCCAGTGTCCCCCCCATGCCCCTGATGCCCCAGTGTCCCCATGACCCCCATGTCCCCAGTGTCCCCTCCACGTCCCTGGTGTCCCCATGTCCCCATGACCCCCATGTCCCCAGTGTCCCCCCCATGCCCCTGATGTCCCCAGAGTCCCCCATGTCCCCAGTGTCCCCCCATGCCCCTGATGTCCCCATGTCCCCAGAGTCCCCCATGTTTCCAGTGTCCCCCCCATGCCCCTGGTGTCCCCATGTCCCTGGTGTCCCCAGTGTCCCCCATGTCTCCAGTGTCCCCCCCACACCCCTGGTGTCCCCATGTCCCCAGAGTCCCCCACGTCCCCAGTGTCCTCTATGTTCCCATGTCCCCAGTGTCCTCCCCATGCCCCTGATGCCCCAGTGTCCCCATGACCCCCATGTCCCCAGTGTCCTCCCCATGCCCCTGATGTCCCCATGTCCCCAGAGTCCCCCATGTCCCCTCCATGCCCCTGATGTCCCCATGTCCCCAGAGTCCCCCATGTCTCCAGTGTCCCCCCCGTGCCCCTGATGACCCAGTGTCCCCATGACCCCCATGTCCCCAGTGTCCCCCCCATGCCCCTGGTGTCCCCATGTCCCTGGTGTCCCCAGTGTCCCCCCCATGCTCTTGTTGTCCCCAAGTCCCCAGCATCCCCCATGTCCCCATGCCCCAGGTGTCCCCCACGCCCCCAGTGTCCCCACGCGTCCCCCACGTCCCTGGTGTCCCCCCTGCCCCCTCCCCCCCCCCCCCCGCCCCGAGGTGACAGTCACCTTGAGGGACTCGGGGACACTCTGGACGAGGAAGAGGCGGGTGAGGGTGCGGGCGGCGGTGACAAAGTGACGCGCCAGGCGCCGGGCCCAGCGCTGCTGCTCCTCGGGGCTCAGCCCCACTGTCCCCTCCTGCGCCCTGTGCGGGGACAAGGGACACACGTGAGGGGGGGGACACTGGGGACAGCAGGGACACCTGGGACACGGGGGACACTGGGGACTTGGGGGTCATGGGGTCACCAGGAGCATGGGGGGGACACTGGGGACATGGGGACACCGGGGACATGGGGTCATCAGGGGCATTGGGGGGGACACTGGGGATATGAGGACACTGGGGACATGGGGGACACTGGGGACATGGGGACAGCAGGGCCACCTCGTGCCGTGGCGACAGGGACACCGTGTGGGGTGGAGACAGGGACATCAGGGCCACCCCATGCCATGGGGACAAGGACATCAGGGCCACCCAGGGCAAGGGGACAGGGACAGCAGGGCCACCCTGTGCCTTGGGGACAGTGCCATTCACCCCAAGGGTGACAGTGACACCCCAGGAGCATCCCCCACGTGTCACCCACGGGGTGGGGACAGTGCCACCCCCACGTGTCCCCCACGGCATGGGGACAGTGCCACCCCCGCAGTGTCACCCACGGGGTGGGGACAGTGCCACCCCTGCAGTGTCCCCCACGTGTCACCCACGGCATGGGGACAGTGCCACCCCCACAGTGTCCCCCACGTGTCCCCCACGGCATGGGGACAGTGCCACCCCCGCAGTGTCACCCACGGCATGGGGACAGTGCCACCCCTGCAGTGTCCCCCACGTGTCACCCACGGCATGGGGACAGTGCCACCCCCACAGTGTCCCCCACGGCATGGGGACAGTGCCACCCCCGCAGTGTCCCCCACGTGTCACCCATGGGGTGGGGACAGTGCCACCCCCGCAGTGTCCCCCACGTGTCACCCATGGGGTGGGGACAGTGCCATCCCCACAGTGTCCCCCACGGCGTGGGGACAGTGCCACCCCCGCAGTGTCCCCCACGGGGTGGGGACAGTGCCACCCCCGCAGTGTCACCCATGTGTCCCCCATGGGGTGGGGACAGTGCCACCCCCGCAGTGTCCCCCACGTGTCACCCATGGGGTGGGGACAGTGCCATCCCCACAGTGTCCCCCACGGTGTGGGGACAGTGCCACCCCCGCAGTGTCCCCCACGGGGTGGGGACAGTGCCACCCCCGCAGTGTCACCCATGTGTCCCCCATGGGGTGGGGACAGTGCCACCCCCGCAGTGTCCCCCACGGGGTGGGGACAGTGCCACCCCTGCAGTGTCCCCCACGTGTCACCCATGGCATGGGGACAGTGCCACCCCCACAGTGTCACCCACGGCGTGGGGACAGTGCCACCCCCGCAGTGTCACCCATGTGTCCCCCATGGGGTGGGGACAGTGCCACCCCCGCAGTGTCACCCACGGGGTGGGGACAGTGCCACCCCCGCAGTGTCACCCATGTGTCCCCCATGGGGTGGGGACAGTGCCACCCCCGCAGTGTCACCCACGGCGTGGGGACAGTGCCACCCCACAGGTGTCCGCGATGTCCCCAGGGTGTCACTCACGGGCAGGGGGGTCCCGGGGGGGGGTGACGCCGCAGGACCCGCAGGGTGACGCGGCACAGGCGCAGGGACGAGGTGACAACCAGCGCGGCCAGCGCCCCGTAGGACGCCACGGTGACAGCGCTGAACCGCGCCAGGCAGCCCAGCGTCCCCAGGGTCCCCAGCAGCACCAGTGCCGAGCGCCCCGGCGCCTCCCAGTACAGCAGCTGCCACACTGCGGGGACACCGGGGACACCAGTGCCTCCCAGTGCCTCCCAGTACCCGCCCCGGTGCTCCCAGTATCCACCCCAGTGCCTCCCAGTATCCCCCCAGTACTTCCCAATGCCCCCCAATCCTTCCCAATGCCCCCCAGTGCCCCCAGTATCCCTCCCAGTGCCTCCCAGTATCCTCTCCAGAGCCCCCAGTACTTCCCAGTGCCCTCCTGTATCACCCCCAGTGCCTCCCAGTATCCCCCCCAATCCTTCCCAATGCCCCCCAGTGCCTCCCAGTATCCCTCCCAGTGCCTCCCAGTATCCCCCCCAGTACTTCCCAATGCCCCCCAGTGCTCCCAGTATCCCTCCCAGTGCCTCCCAGTA
>NW_027017139.1:0-25894 GCF_036013445.1 Caloenas nicobarica
GGGCCCGACAGAGCCCGACAGGGCCCGACAGAGCCCGACAGAGCCCGACAGGGCCCGACAGGGCCCGACAGAGCCCGACAGGGCCCGACAGGGCCCGACAGAGCCCGACAGAGCCCGACAGGGCCCGACAGAGCCCGACAGAGCCCAGTAGAGCCCAGTAGAGCCACACAGAGCCCGACAGAGCCCGACAGGGCCCGACAGGGCCCGACAGGGCCCAGTAGAGCCCGACAGAGCCCGACAGAGCCCGACAGAGCCCGACAGGGCCCGACAGGGCCCGACAGGGCCCAGTAGAGCCCGACAGAGCCCGACAGGGCCCGACAGGGCCCGACAGAGCCCGACAGGTCCCGACAGAGCCCGACAGGGCCCGACAGGGCCCGACAGGGCACGACAGAGCCCGACAGAGCCCGACAGGGCCCGACAGAGCCCGACAGAGCCCAGTAGAGCCCAGTAGAGCCCGACAGAGCCCGACAGAGCCCGACAGAGCCCGACAGGGCCCGACAGGGCCCAGTAGAGGCCGACAGAGCCCGACAGAGCCCGACAGAGCCCGACAGGGCCCGACAGGGCCCAGTAGAGCCCGACAGAGCCCGACAGAGCCCGACAGAGCCCGACAGGGCCCGACAGAGCCCGACAGGGACCAGTAGAGCCCGACAGAGCCCGACAGAGCCCAGTAGAGCCCGACAGAGCCCGACAGAGCCCGACACGGCCCGACAGAGCCCGACAGAGCCCGACAGGGCCCGACAGAGCCCGACAGAGCCCAGTAGAGCCCGACAGAGCCCGTCAGGGCCCGACCGGGCCCGACAGGGCCCAGTAGAGCCCGACAGAGCCCGACAGAGCCCAGTAGAGCCCAGTAGAGCCCGACAGAGCCCGACAGAGCCCGACAGAGCCCGACAGAACCCAACAGAGCCCGACAGGGCCCGACAGGGCCCAGTAGAGCCCGACAGAGCCCGACAGAGCCCGACAGAGCCCGACAGGGCCCGACAGGGCCCAGAAGAGCCCGACAGAGCCCGACAGAGCCCGACAGGGCCCGACAGAGCCCAGAAGAGCCCGACAGAACCCGACAGAGCCCGACAGAGCCCGACAGAGCCCGACAGGGCCCGACAGAGCCCGACAGGGCCCAGTAGAGCCCGACAGAGCCCGACAGAGCCCAGTAGAGCCCAGTAGAGCCCGACAGAGCCCGACAGAGCCCGACAGAGCCCGACAGAACCCGACAGAGCCCGACAGAGACCAGTTGAGCCCGACAGAGCCCGACAGAGCCCGACAGAGCCCGACAGGGCCCGACAGGGCCCAGTAGAGCCCGACAGAGCCCGACAGAGCCCGACAGGGCCCGACAGAGCCCGACAGAGCCCGACAGGGCCCGACAGAGCCCAGTAGAGCCCGACAGAGCCCGACAGAGCCCGACAGAGCCCGACAGGGCCCAGTAAAGCCCAGTAGAGCCCGACAGAGCCCAGTAGAGCCCGACAGAGCCCGACAGAGCCCGACAGGGCCCGACAGGGCCCGACAGAACCCGACAGAGCCCGACAGAGCCCGACAGGGCCCGACAGAGCCCGACAGGGCCCGACAGGGCCCAGTAGAGCCCGACAGAGCCCGACAGAGCCCAGTAGAGCCCAACAGAGCCCGACAGAGCCCGACAGGGCCCGACAGAGCCCGACAGAGCCCGACAGGGCCCGACAGAGCCCGACAGAGCCCGACAGGGCCCAGTAGAGCCCGACAGAGCCCGACAGAGCCCGACAGGGCCCGACAGGGCCCGACAGAGCCCGACAGGGCCCGACAGGGCCCGACAGAGCCCAGTAGAGCCCGACAGAGCCCGACAGAGCCCGACAGAGCCCGACAGAGACGGACAGGGCCCGACAGGGCCCAGTAGAGCCCGACAGAGCCCGACAGAGCCCGACAGAGCCCGACAGGGCCCGACAGAGCCCGACAGAGCCCGACATGGCCCGACGGGGCCCGACAGGGCCAGTAGAGCCCGACAGAGCCCGACAGAGCCCGACAGAACCCGTCAGAGCCCGACAGAGCCCGACAGAGACCGACAGAGCCCGACAGAGTCCAACAGGGCCCAGTAGAGCCCGACAGAGCCCGACAGAGCCCGACAGATCCCGACAGGGCCCGACAGAGCCCGACAGAGCCCGACAGAGCCCGACAGGGCCCAGTAGAGCCCGACAGAGCCCGAGAGGGCCCGACAGAGCCCGACAGAGCCCGAGAGGGCCCGACAGAGCCCGACAGAGCCCGACAGATCCCGACAGGGCCCGACACGCCCGACAGGGCCCAGTAGAGCCCGACAGAGCCCGACAGAGCCCGATAGAACCCGACAGGGCCCAGTAGAGCCCGACAGAGCCCGACAGAGCCCGACAGGGCCCGACAGAGCCCGACAGAGCCCGACAGAGCCCGACAGCGCCCGACAGGGCCCAGTAGAGCCCGACAGGGCCCGACAGAGCCCGACAGAGCCCGACAGGTCCTGACAGAGCCCGACAGAGCCCGACAGGGCCCGACAGAGCCCGACAGAGCCCAGTAGAGCCCGACAGAGCCCGACAGAGCCCGACAGAGCCCGACAGAGCCCGACAGGGCCCAGTAGAGCCCAGTAGAGCCCGACAGGGCCCGACAGGGCCCGACAGGGCCCAGTAGAGCCCGACAGAGCCCGACAGGGCCCGACAGAGCCCGACAGAGCCCGACAGAGCCCGACAGGGCCCGACAGAGCCCGACAGAGCCCGACAGAGCCCAGTAGAGCCCGACAGAGCCCGACAGAGCCCGACAGAGCCCGACAGAGCCCGACAGGGCCCAGTAGAGCCCAGTAGAGCCCGACAGAGCCCAGTAGAGCCCGACAGAGCCCGACAGAGCCCGACAGAGCCCGACAGGGCCTGACAGGGCCCGACAGAGCCCGACAGAGCCCGACAGAGCCCGACAGGGCCCGACAGGGCCCGACAGGGCCCAGTAGAGCCCGACAGAGCCCGACAGGGCCTGACAGGGCCCGACAGAGCCCGACAGAGCCCGACAGAGCCCGACAGGGCCCAGTAGAGCCCGACAGAGCCCGACAGAGCCCGACAGAGCCCGACAGAGCCCAGTAGAGCCCGACAGAGCCCGACAGAGCCCGACAGAGCCCGACAGGGCCCGACAGAGCCCGAAAGAGCCCGACAGGGCCCGACAGAGCCCGACAGAGCCCGACAGGGCCCAGTAGAACCCGACAGAGCCCGACAGAGCCCGACAGAGCCCGACAGGGCCCGACAGAGCCCGACAGAGCCCGACAGGGCCCAGTAGAGCCCGACAGAGCCCGACAGAGCCCGACAGAACCCGACAGGGCCCAGTAGAGCCCGACAGAGCCGACAGAGCCCGACAGAGCCCGACAGGGCCCGACAGAGCCCGACAGAGCCCGACAGGGCCCAGTAGAGCCCGACAGAGCCCGACAGAGCCCGACAGGGCCCGACAGGGCCCAGTAGAGCCCGACAGAGCCCGACAGAGCCCGACAGGGCCCGACAGGGCCCGACAGAGCCCGACAGGGCCCGACAGAGCCCGACAGGGCCCGACAGGGCCCGACAGAGCCCGACAGAGCCCAACAGGGCCCGACAGAGCCCGACAGAGCCCAACAGGGCCCGACAGAGCCCGACAGAGCCCGACAGAGCCCGACAGAGCCCGACAGGGCCCGACAGAACCCGACAGGGCCCGACAGGGCCCAGTAGAGCCCGACAGAGCCCGACAGAGCCCGACAGAGCCCAGTAGAGCCCGACAGAACCCGACAGAGCCCGACAGAGCCCGACAGAGCCCAATAGAGTCCGACAGAGCCCGACAAGGCCTGACAGGGCCCGACAGGGCCCAGTAGAGCCCGACAGAGCCTGACAGGGCCCAGTAGAGGCCAGTAGAGCCCGACAGAGCCCGACAGAGCCCGACAGAGCCCGACAGGTCCCGACAGAGCCCGACAGAGCCCGACAGGGCCCGACAGGGCCCGACAGGGCACGACAGGGCCCAGTAGAGCCCGACAGAGCCCGACAGAGCCCAGTAGAGCCCAGTAGAGCCCGACAGGGCCCGAGAGGGCCCGACAGGGCCCAGTAGAGCCCGACAGAGCCCGACAGGGCCCGACAGAGCCCGACAGAGCCCGACAGGGCCCAGTAGAGCCCGACAGAGCCCGACAGAGCCCGACAGGGCCCGACAGAGCCCGACAGAGCCCGACAGAGCCCGACAGGGCCCGACAGAGCCCGACAGAGCCCGACAGGGCCCAGTAGAGCCCGAAAGAGCCCGACAGAGCCCGACAGAACCCGACAGGGCCCAGTAGAGCCCGACAGAGCCCGACAGAGCCCGACAGAGCCCGACAGAGCCCGACAGAGCCCGACAGGGCCCGACAGGGCCCGACAGGGCCCGACAGAGCCCGACAGGGCCCGACAGAGCCCGACAGAGCCCGACAGGGCCCAGTAGAGCCCGACAGAGCCCGACAGAGCCCGACAGAGCCCGACAGGGCCCGACAGAGTCCGACAGAGCCCGACAGGGCCCGACAGGGCCCGACAGGGCCCTGTAGAGCCCGACAGAGCCCGACAGGGCCCGACAGAGCCCGACAGAGCCCGACAGGGCCCGACAGGGCCCGACAGAGCCCGACAGGGCCCGACAGAGCCCGACAGGGCCCGACAGGGCACGACAGAGCCCGACAGAGCCCGACAGGGCCCGACAGAGCCCGACAGAACCCGACAGAGCCCGACAGAGCCCAGTAGAGCCCAGTAGAGCCCGACAGAGCCCGACAGAGCCCGACAGAGCCCGACAGGGCCCGACAGGGCCCAGTAGAGCCCAGTAGAGCCCGACAGAGCCCAGTAGACCCAGTAGAGCCCGACAGAGCCCGACAGAGCCCGACAGAGCCCGACAGGGCCCGACAGGGCCCGACAGGGCCCAGTAGAGCCCGACAGAGCCCTACAGAGCCCGACAGAGCCCGACAGAGCCCAGTAGAGCCCGACAGAGCCCGACAGAGTCCGACAGGGCCCGACAGAGCCCGACAGGGCCCGACAGGGCCCAGTAGAGCTCGACAGAGCCCGACAGAGCCCGACAGAGCCCAATAGAGCCCGACAGAGCCCGACAGAGCCCGACAGAGCCCGACAGGGCCCGACAGAGCCCGACAGAGCCCGACAGGGCCCAGTAGAGCCCGACAGAGCCCGACAGAGCCCAGTAGAGCCCGACAGAGCCCGACAGAGCCCGACAGGGCCCGACAGAGCCCGACAGAGCCCGACAGCGCCCGACAGGGCCCAGTAGAGCCCGACAGGGCCCGACAGAGCCCGACAGAGCCCGACAGGTCCTGACAGAGCCCGACAGAGCCCGACAGGGCCCGACAGGGCCCGACAGGGCCCAGTAGAGCCCGACAGAGCCCGACAGGGCCCAGTAGAGCCCAGTAGAGCCCGACAGAGCCCGACAGGGCCCGACAGAGCCCGACAGAGCCCGACATGGCCCGAGGGGGCCCGACAGGGCCCGACAGGGCCCAGTAGAGCCCGACAGAGCCCGACAGAGCCCAGTAGAGCCCAGTAGAGCCCGACAGGGCCCGACAGGGCCCGACAGGGCCCAGTAGAGCCCGACAGAGCCCGACAGGGCCCGACAGAGCCCGACAGAGCCCGACAGGGCCCAGTAGAGCCCGACAGAGCCCGACAGAGCCCGACAGGGCCCGACAGAGCCCGACAGAGCCCGACAGGGCCCGACAGAGCCCGACAGAGCCCGACAGAGCCCGACAGGGCCCGACAGAGCCCGACAGAGCCCGACAGGGCCCGACAGAGCCCGACAGCGCCCGACAGGGCCCAGTAGAGCCCGACAGAGCCCGACAGGGCCCGACAGAGCCCGACAGAGCCCGACAGGGCCCAGTAGAGCCCGACAGAGCCCGACAGAGCCCGACAGAGCCCGACAGGGCCCAGTAGAGCCAGACAGAGCCCGACAGAGCCCGACAGAGCCCGACAGGGCCCGACAGGGCCCGACAGAGCCCGACAGAGCCCGACAGGGCCCGACAGAGCCCGACAGAGCCTGACAGAGCCCGACAGGGCCCGACAGAGCCCGACAGAGCCCGACAGGGCCCAGTAGAGCCCGACAGAGCCCGACAGAGCCCAGTAGAGCCTGACAGAGCCCGACAGAGCCCGACAGAGCCCGACAGGGCCCGACAGAGTCCGACAGAGCCCGACAGGGCCCGCCAGGGCCCGACAGAGACCGACAGGGCCCGACAGGGCCCAGTAGAGCCCGACAGAGCCCGACAGAGCCCGACAGAGCCCGACAGAGCCCGACAGGGCCCGACAGGGCCCAGAAGAGCCCGACAGAGCCCGACAGAGCCCGACAGGGCCCGACAGGGCCCGACAGGGCCCGACAGGGCACGACAGAGCCCGACAGAGCCCGACAGGGCCCGACAGAGCCCGACAGAACCCGACAGAGCCCGACAGAACCCGACAGAGCCCGACAGAGCCCAGTAGAGCCCAGTAGAGCCCGACAGAGCCCGACAGAGCCCGAGAGAGCCCGACAGGGCCCGACAGGGCCCAGTAGAGCCAGTAGAGCCCGACAGAGCCCAGTAGAGCCAGTAGAGCCCGACAGAGCCCGACAGAGCCCGACAGAGCCCGACAGGGCCCGACAGGGCCCGACAGGGCCCAGTAGAGCCCGACAGAGCCCGACAGAGCCCGACAGAGCCCGACAGAGCCCAGTAGAGCCCGACAGAGCCCGACAGAGCCCGACAGGGCCCGACAGAGCCCGACAGGGCCCGACAGGGCCCGACAGGGCCCGACAGAGCCCGACAGGGCCCGACAGAGCCCGACAGAGCCCAACAGGGCCCCACAGAGCCCGACAGAGCCCGACAGGGCCCAGTAGAGCCCGACAGAGCCCGACAGAGCCCGACAGAGCCCGACAGAGCCCAGTAGAGCCCGACAGAGCCCGACAGAGCCCGACAGAGCCCGACAGAACCCAACAGAGCCCGACAGGGCCCGACAGGGCCAGTAGAGCCCGACAGAGCCCGACAGAGCCCGACAGAGCCCGACAGGGCCCGACAGGGCCCAGAAGAGCCCGACAGAGCCCGACAGGGCCCGACAGGGCCCGACAGGGCCCGACAGAGCCCGACAGGGCCCGACAGGGCACGACAGAGCCCGACAGAGCCCGACAGGGCCCGACAGAGCCCGACAGAACCCGACAGAGCCCGACAGAACCCGACAGAGCCCGACAGAGCCCAGTAGAGCCCAGTAGAGCCCGACAGAGCCCGACAGAGCCCGAGAGAGCCCGACAGGGCCCGACAGGGCCCAGTAGAGCCCAGTAGAGCCCGACAGAGCCCAGTAGAGCCAGTAGAGCCCGACAGAGCCCGACAGAGCCCGACAGAGCCCGACAGGGCCCGACAGGGCCCGACAGGGCCCAGTAGAGCCCGACAGAGCCCGACAGAGCCCGACAGAGCCCGACAGAGCCCGACAGAGCCCAGTAGAGCCCGACAGAGCCCGACAGAGCCCGACAGGGCCCGACAGAGCCCGACAGGGCCCGACAGGGCCCGACAGGGCCCGACAGAGCCCGACAGGGCCCGACAGAGCCCGACAGAGCCCAACAGGGCCCCACAGAGCCCGACAGAGCCCGACAGGGCCCAGTAGAGCCCGACAGAGCCCGACAGAGCCCGACAGAGCCCGACAGAGCCCGACAGAGCCCAGTAGAGCCCGACAGAGCCCGACAGAGCCCGACAGGGCCCGACAGGGCCCGACAGAGCCCGACAGAGCCCGACAGGGCCCAGTAGAGCCCGACAGAGTCCGACAGAGCCTAGTAGAGCCCGACAGAGCCCGACAGAGCCCGACAGGGCCCGACAGAGCCCGACAGAGCCCGACAGGGCCCGACAGGGCCCGACAGAGCCCAGTAGAGCCCGACAGAGCCCGACAGAGCCCGATAGAGCCCGACAGGGCCCGACAGGGCCCGACAGGGCCCAGAAGAGCCCGACAGAGCCCAACAGGGCCCGACAGAGCCCGACAGGGCCCGACAGAGCCCGACAGAGCCCGACAGGGCCCGACAGGGCCCGACAGGGCCGACAGAGCCCGACAGGGCCCGACAGGGCCCGACAGAGCCCGACAGAGCCCAGTAGAGCCCAGTAGAGCCACACAGAGCCCGACAGAGCCCGACAGGGCCCGACAGGGCCCGACAGGGCCCAGTAGAGCCCGACAGAGCCCGACAGAGCCCGACAGAGCCCGACAGGGCCCGACAGGGCCCGACAGGGCCCAGTAGAGCCCGACAGAGCCCGACAGGGCCCGACAGGGCCCGACAGAGCCCGACAGGTCCCGACAGAGCCCGACAGGGCCCGACAGGGCCCGACAGGGCACGACAGAGCCCGACAGAGCCCGACAGGGCCCGACAGAGCCCGACAGAGCCCAGTAGAGCCCAGTAGAGCCCGACAGAGCCCGACAGAGCCCGACAGAGCCCGACAGGGCCCGACAGGGCCCAGTAGAGGCCGACAGAGCCCGACAGAGCCCGACAGAGCCCGACAGGGCCCGACAGGGCCCAGTAGAGCCCGACAGAGCCCGACAGAGCCCGACAGAGCCCGACAGGGCCCGACAGAGCCCGACAGGGACCAGTAGAGCCCGACAGAGCCCGACAGAGCCCAGTAGAGCCCGACAGAGCCCGACAGAGCCCGACACGGCCCGACAGAGCCCGACAGAGCCCGACAGGGCCCGACAGAGCCCGACAGAGCCCAGTAGAGCCCGACAGAGCCCGTCAGGGCCCGACAGGGCCCGACAGGGCCCAGTAGAGCCCGACAGAGCCCGACAGAGCCCAGTAGAGCCCAGTAGAGCCCGACAGAGCCCGACAGAGCCCGACAGAGCCCGACAGAACCCAACAGAGCCCGACAGGGCCCGACAGGGCCCAGTAGAGCCCGACAGAGCCCGACAGAGCCCGACAGAGCCCGACAGGGCCCGACAGGGCCCAGAAGAGCCCGACAGAGCCCGACAGAGCCCGACAGAGCCCGACAGGGCCCGACAGAGCCCGACAGCGCCCGACAGGGCCTAGTAGAGCCCGACAGAGCCCGACAGAACCCGACAGAGCCCGACAGGGCCCGACAGGGCCCAGTAGAGCCCGACAGAGCCCGACAGAGCCCGACAGGGCCCGACAGGGCCCAGAAGAGCCCGACAGAGCCCAGAAGAGCCCGACAGAACCCGACAGAGCCCGACAGAGCCCGACAGAGCCCGACAGGGCCCGACAGAGCCCGACAGGGCCCAGTAGAGCCCGACAGAGCCCGACAGAGCCCAGTAGAGCCCAGTAGAGCCCGACAGAGCCCGACAGAGCCCGACAGAGCCCGACAGAACCCGACAGAGCCCGACAGAGACCAGTTGAGCCCGACAGAGCCCGACAGAGCCCGACAGAGCCCGACAGGGCCCGACAGGGCCCAGTAGAGCCCGACAGAGCCCGACAGAGCCCGACAGGGCCCGACAGAGCCCGACAGAGCCCGACAGGGCCCGACAGAGCCCAGTAGAGCCCGACAGAGCCCGACAGAGCCCGACAGAGCCCGACAGAGCCCGACAGGGCCCAGTAAAGCCCAGTAGAGCCCGACAGAGCCCAGTAGAGCCCGACAGAGCCCGACAGAGCCCGACAGGGCCCGACAGGGCCCGACAGAACCCGACAGAGCCCGACAGAGCCCGACAGGGCCCGACAGAGCCCGACAGGGCCCGACAGGGCCCAGTAGAGCCCGACAGAGCCCGACAGAGCCCAGTAGAGCCCAACAGAGCCCGACAGAGCCCGACAGGGCCCGACAGAGCCCGACAGAGCCCGACAGGGCCCGACAGAGCCCGACAGAGCCCGACAGGGCCCAGTAGAGCCCGACAGAGCCCGACAGAGCCCGACAGGGCCCGACAGGGCCCGACAGAGCCCGACAGGGCCCGACAGGGCCCGACAGAGCCCAGTAGAGCCCGACAGAGCCCGACAGAGCCCGACAGAGCCCGACAGAGACGGACAGGGCCCGACAGGGCCCAGTAGAGCCCGACAGAGCCCGACAGAGCCCGACAGAGCCCGACAGGGCCCGACAGAGCCCGACAGAGCCCGACATGGCCCGACGGGGCCCGACAGGGCCAGTAGAGCCCGACAGAGCCCGACAGAGCCCGACAGAACCCGTCAGAGCCCGACAGAGCCCGACAGAGACCGACAGAGCCCGACAGAGTCCAACAGGGCCCAGTAGAGCCCGACAGAGCCCGACAGAGCCCGACAGATCCCGACAGGGCCCGACAGAGCCCGACAGAGCCCGACAGAGCCCGACAGGGCCCAGTAGAGCCCGACAGAGCCCGAGAGGGCCCGACAGAGCCCGACAGAGCCCGAGAGGGCCCGACAGAGCCCGACAGAGCCCGACAGATCCCGACAGGGCCCGACACGCCCGACAGGGCCCAGTAGAGCCCGACAGAGCCCGACAGAGCCCGACAGAACCCGACAGGGCCCAGTAGAGCCCGACAGAGCCCGACAGAGCCCGACAGGGCCCGACAGAGCCCGACAGAGCCCGACAGAGCCCGACAGCGCCCGACAGGGCCCAGTAGAGCCCGACAGGGCCCGACAGAGCCCGACAGAGCCCGACAGGTCCTGACAGAGCCCGACAGAGCCCGACAGGGCCCGACAGGGCCCGACAGGGCCCAGTAGAGCCCGACAGAGCCCGACAGGGCCCAGTAGAGCCCAGTAGAGCCCGACAGAGCCCGACAGAGCCCGACAGGGCCCGACAGAGCCCGACAGAGCCCGACATGGCCCGAGGGGGCCCGACAGGGCCCGACAGGGCCCAGTAGAGCCCGACAGAGCCCGACAGAGCCCAGTAGAGCCCAGTAGAGCCCGACAGGGCCCGACAGGGCCCGACAGGGCCCAGTAGAGCCCGACAGAGCCCGACAGGGCCCGACAGAGCCCGACAGAGCCCGACAGAGCCCGACAGGGCCCAGTAGAGCCCGACAGAGCCCGACAGAGCCCGACAGGGCCCGACAGAGCCCGACAGAGCCCGACAGGGCCCGACAGAGCCCGACAGAGCCCGACAGAGCCCAGTAGAGCCCGACAGAGCCCGACAGAGCCCGACAGAGCCCGACAGAGCCCGACAGGGCCCAGTAGAGCCCAGTAGAGCCCGACAGAGCCCAGTAGAGCCCGACAGAGCCCGACAGAGCCCGACAGAGCCCGACAGGGCCTGACAGGGCCCGACAGAGCCCGACAGAGCCCGACAGAGCCCGACAGGGCCCGACAGGGCCCAGTAGAGCCCGACAGAGCCCGACAGGGCCTGACAGGGCCCGACAGAGCCCGACAGAGCCCGACAGCGCCCGACAGGGCCCAGTAGAGCCCGACAGGGCCCGACAGAGCCCGACAGAGCCCGACAGGTCCTGACAGAGCCCGACAGAGCCCGACAGGGCCCAGTAGAGCCCAGTAGAGCCCGACAGAGCCCGACAGAGCCCGACAGGGCCCGACAGAGCCCGACAGAGCCCGACATGGCCTGAGGGGGCCCGACAGGGCCCGACAGGGCCCAGTAGAGCCCGACAGAGCCCGACAGAGCCCAGTAGAGCCCAGTAGAGCCCGACAGGGCCCGACAGGGCCCGACAGGGCCCAGTAGAGCCCGACAGAGCCCGACAGGGCCCGACAGAGCCCGACAGAGCCCGACAGAGCCCGACAGGGCCCAGTAGAGCCCGACAGAGCCCGACAGAGCCCGACAGGGCCCGACAGAGCCCGACAGAGCCCGACAGGGCCCGACAGAGCCCGACAGAGCCCGACAGAGCCCAGTAGAGCCCGACAGAGCCCGACAGAGCCCGACAGAGCCCGACAGAGCCCGACAGGGCCCAGTAGAGCCCAGTAGAGCCCGACAGAGCCCAGTAGAGCCCGACAGAGCCCGACAGAGCCCGACAGAGCCCGACAGGGCCTGACAGGGCCCGACAGAGCCCGACAGAGCCCGACAGAGCCCGACAGGGCCCGACAGGGCCCGACAGGGCCCAGTAGAGCCCGACAGAGCCCGACAGGGCCTGACAGGGCCCGACAGAGCCCGACAGAGCCCGACAGAGCCCGACAGGGCCCAGTAGAGCCCGACAGAGCCCGACAGAGCCCGACAGAGCCCGACAGAGCCCAGTAGAGCCCGACAGAGCCCGACAGAGCCCGACAGAGCCCGACAGGGCCCGACAGAGCCCGAAAGAGCCCGACAGGGCCCGACAGAGCCCGACAGAGCCCGACAGGGCCCAGTAGAACCCGACAGAGCCCGACAGGGCCCGACAGGGCCCGACAGAGCCCAGTAGAGCCCGACAGAGCCCGACAGAGCCGGACAGAGCCCGACAGGGCCCAGTAGAGCCCGACAGGGCCCGACAGAGCCCGACAGAGCCCGACAGGGCCCGACAGAGCCCGACAGAGCCCGACAGAGCCCGACAGGGCCCGACAGAGCCCGACAGGGCCCGACAGGGCCCGACAGAACCCGTCAGAGCCCGACAGAGCCCGACAGGGCCCGACAGGGCCCGACAGGGCCCAGTAGAGCCCGACAGAGCCCGACAGAGCCCGACAGAGCCCGACAGAGCCCAGTAGAGCCCGACAGAGCCCGACAGAGCCCGACAGAGCCCGACAGAGCCCGACAGAGCCCAGTAGAGTCCGACAGAGCCCGACAGAGCCCGAGAGGGCCCGACAGAGCCCGACAGAGCCCGACAGAGCCCGACAGGACCCGACAGAGCCCGACAGAGCCCGACAGAGCCCGACAGGGCCCGACAGGGCCCGACAGAGCCCAGTAGAGCCCGACAGAGCCCGACAGAGCCCGACAGAACCCGACAGGGCCCAGTAGAGCCCGACAGAGCCCGACAGAGCCCGACAGAGCCCGACAGGGCCCGACAGAGCCCGACAGAGCCCGACAGGGCCCAGTAGAGCCCGACAGAGCCCGACAGAGCCCGACAGGGCCCGACAGGGCCCAGTAGAGCCCGACAGAGCCAGACAGAGCCCGACAGGGCCCGACAGGGCCCGACAGAGCCCGACAGGGCCCGACAGAGCCCGACAGGGCCTGACAGAGCCCGACAGGGCCCGACAGGGCCCGACAGAGCCCGACAGAGCCCAACAGGGCCCGACAGAGCCCGACAGAGCCCAACAGGGCCCGACAGAGCCCGACAGAGCCCGACAGAGCCCGACAGAGCCCGACAGGGCCCGACAGAACCCGACAGGGCCCGACAGGGCCCAGTAGAGCCCGACAGAGCCCGACAGAGCCCGACAGAGCCCAGTAGAGCCCGACAGAACCCGACAGAGCCCGACAGAGCCCGACAGAGCCCAATAGAGTCCGACAGAGCCCGACAAGGCCTGACAGGGCCCGACAGGGCCCAGTAGAGCCCGACAGAGCCTGACAGGGCCCAGTAGAGGCCAGTAGAGCCCGACAGAGCCCGACAGAGCCCGACAGAGCCCGACAGGTCCCGACAGAGCCCGACAGAGCCCGACAGGGCCCGACAGGGCCCGACAGGGCCCGACAGGGCCCGACAGGGCACGACAGGGCCCAGTAGAGCCCGACAGAGCCCGACAGAGCCCAGTATAGCCCAGTAGAGCCCGACAGGGCCCGAGAGGGCCCGACAGGGCCCAGTAGAGCCCGACAGAGCCCGACAGGGCCCGACAGAGCCCGACAGAGCCCGACAGGGCCCAGTAGAGCCCGACAGAGCCCGACAGAGCCCGACAGGGCCCGACAGAGCCCGACAGAGCCCGACAGAGCCCGACAGGGCCCGACAGAGCCCGACAGAGCCCGACAGGGCCCAGTAGAGCCCGAAAGAGCCCGACAGAGCCCGACAGAACCCGACAGGGCCCAGTAGAGCCCGACAGAGCCCGACAGAGCCCGACAGAGCCCGACAGAGCCCGACAGGGCCCAGTAGAGCCCGACAGAGCCCGACAGCGCCCGACAGGGCCTAGTAGAGCCCGACAGAGCCCGACAGGGACCGACAGAGCCCGACAGAGCCCGACAGGGCCCAGTAGAGCCCGACAGAGCCCGACAGAGCCCGACAGAGCCCGACAGGGCCCAGTAGAGCCCGACAGAGCCCGACAGAGCCCGACAGAGCCCGACAGGGCCCGACAGGGCCCGACAGGGCCCGACAGAGCCTGACAGAGCCCGACAGGGCCCGACAGAGCCCGACAGAGCCCGACAGGGCCCAGTAGAGCCCGACAGAGCCCGACAGAGCCCAGTAGAGCCCGACAGAGCCCGACAGAGCCCGACAGGGCCCGACAGAGTCCGACAGAGCCCGACAGGGCCCGACAGGGCCCGACAGGGCCCTGTAGAGCCCGACAGAGCCCGACAGGGCCCGACAGAGCCCGACAGAGCCCGACAGGGCCCGACAGGGCCCGACAGAGCCCGACAGGGCCCGACAGAGCCCGACAGGGCCCGACAGAGCCCGACAGGGCCCGACAGGGCACGACAGAGCCCGACAGAGCCCGACAGGGCCCGACAGAGCCCGACAGAACCCGACAGAGCCCGACAGAGCCCAGTAGAGCCCAGTAGAGCCCGACAGAGCCCGACAGAGCCCGACAGAGCCCGACAGGGCCCGACAGGGCCCAGTAGAGCCCAGTAGAGCCCGACAGAGCCCAGTAGACCCAGTAGAGCCCGACAGAGCCCGACAGAGCCCGACAGAGCCCGACAGGGCCCGACAGGGCCCAGTAGAGCCCGACAGAGCCCTACAGAGCCCGACAGAGCCCGACAGAGCCCAGTAGAGCCCGACAGAGCCCGACAGAGTCCGACAGGGCCCGACAGAGCCCGACAGGGCCCGACAGGGCCCAGTAGAGCTCGACAGAGCCCGACAGAGCCCGACAGAGCCCAATAGAGCCCGACAGAGCCCGACAGAGCCCGACAGAGCCCGACAGGGCCCGACAGAGCCCGACAGAGCCCGACAGGGCCCAGTAGAGCCCGACAGAGCCCGACAGAGCCCAGTAGAGCCCGACAGAGCCCGACAGAGCCCGACAGGGCCCGACAGAGCCCGACAGAGGCCCGACAGCGCCCGACAGGGCCCAGTAGAGCCCGACAGGGCCCGACAAGCCCGACAGAGCCCGACAGGTCCTGACAGAGCCCGACAGAGCCCGACAGGGCCCGACAGGGCCCGACAGGGCCCAGTAGAGCCCGACAGAGCCCGACAGGGCCCAGTAGAGCCCAGTAGAGCCCGACAGAGCCCGACAGAGCCCGACAGGGCCCGACAGAGCCCGACAGAGCCCGACATGGCCCGAGGGGGCCCGACAGGGCCCGACAGGGCCCAGTAGAGCCCGACAGAGCCCGACAGAGCCCAGTAGAGCCCAGTAGAGCCCGACAGGGCCCGACAGGGCCCGACAGGGCCCAGTAGAGCCCGACAGAGCCCGACAGGGCCCGACAGAGCCCGACAGAGCCCGACAGGGCCCAGTAGAGCCCGACAGAGCCCGACAGAGCCCGACAGGGCCCGACAGAGCCCGACAGAGCCCGACAGAGCCCGACAGGGCCCGACAGAGCCCGACAGAGCCCGACAGGGCCCAGTAGAGCCCGAAAGAGCCCGACAGAGCCCGACAGAACCCGACAGGGCCCAGTAGAGCCCGACAGAGCCCGACAGAGCCCGACAGAGCCCGACAGAGCCCGACAGGGCCCAGTAGAGCCCGACAGAGCCCGACAGCGCCCGACAGGGCCTAGTAGAGCCCGACAGAGCCCGACAGGGACCGACAGAGCCCGACAGAGCCCGACAGGGCCCAGTAGAGCCCGACAGAGCCCGACAGAGCCCGACAGAGCCGACAGGGCCCAGTAGAGCCCGACAGAGCCCGACAGAGCCCGACAGAGCCCGACAGGGCCCGACAGGGCCCGACAGGGCCCGACAGAGCCTGACAGAGCCCGACAGGGCCCGACAGAGCCCGACAGAGCCCGACAGGGCCCAGTAGAGCCCGACAGAGCCCGACAGAGCCCAGTAGAGCCCGACAGAGCCCGACAGAGCCCGACAGGGCCCGACAGAGTCCGACAGAGCCCGACAGGGCCCGACAGGGCCCGACAGGGCCCTGTAGAGCCCGACAGAGCCCGACAGGGCCCGACAGAGCCCGACAGAGCCCGACAGGGCCCGACAGGGCCCGACAGAGCCCGACAGGGCCCGACAGAGCCCGACAGGGCCCGACAGGGCACGACAGAGCCCGACAGAGCCCGACAGGGCCCGACAGAGCCCGACAGAACCCGACAGAGCCCGACAGAGCCCAGTAGAGCCCAGTAGAGCCCGACAGAGCCCGACAGAGCCCGACAGAGCCCGACAGGGCCCGACAGGGCCCAGTAGAGCCCAGTAGAGCCCGACAGAGCCCAGTAGACCCAGTAGAGCCCGACAGAGCCCGACAGAGCCCGACAGAGCCCGACAGGGCCCGACAGGGCCCGACAGGGCCCAGTAGAGCCCGACAGAGCCCTACAGAGCCCGACAGAGCCCGACAGAGCCCAGTAGAGCCCGACAGAGCCCGACAGAGTCCGACAGGGCCCGACAGAGCCCGACAGGGCCCGACAGGGCCCAGTAGAGCTCGACAGAGCCCGACAGAGCCCGACAGAGCCCAATAGAGCCCGACAGAGCCCGACAGAGCCCGACAGAGCCCGACAGAGCCCGACAGGGCCCGACAGAGCCCGACAGAGCCCGACAGGGCCCAGTAGAGCCCGACAGAGCCCGACAGAGCCCAGTAGAGCCCGACAGAGCCCGACAGAGCCCGACAGGGCCCGACAGAGCCCGACAGAGCCCGACAGCGCCCGACAGGGCCCAGTAGAGCCCGACAGGGCCCGACAGAGCCCGACAGAGCCCGACAGGTCCTGACAGAGCCCGACAGAGCCCGACAGGGCCCGACAGGGCCCGACAGGGCCCAGTAGAGCCCGACAGAGCCCGACAGGGCCCAGTAGAGCCCAGTAGAGCCCGACAGAGCCCGACAGAGCCCGACAGGGCCCGACAGAGCCCGACAGAGCCCGACATGGCCCGAGGGGGCCCGACAGGGCCCGACAGGGCCCAGTAGAGCCCGACAGAGCCCGACAGAGCCCAGTAGAGCCCAGTAGAGCCCGACAGGGCCCGACAGGGCCCGACAGGGCCCAGTAGAGCCCGACAGAGCCCGACAGGGCCCGACAGAGCCCGACAGAGCCCGACAGGGCCCAGTAGAGCCCGACAGAGCCCGACAGAGCCCGACAGGGCCCGACAGAGCCCGACAGAGCCCGACAGGGCCCGACAGAGCCCGACAGAGCCCGACAGAGCCCGACAGGGCCCGACAGAGCCCGACAGAGCCCGACAGGGCCCGACAGAGCCCGACAGCGCCCGACAGGGCCCAGTAGAGCCCGACAGAGCCCGACAGGGCCCGACAGAGCCCGACAGAGCCCGACAGGGCCCAGTAGAGCCCGACAGAGCCCGACAGAGCCCGACAGAGCCCGACAGGGCCCAGTAGAGCCAGACAGAGCCCGACAGAGCCCGACAGAGCCCGACAGGGCCCGACAGGGCCCGACAGAGCCCGACAGGGCCCGACAGAGCCCGACAGAGCCTGACAGAGCCCGACAGGGCCCGACAGAGCCCGACAGAGCCCGACAGGGCCCAGTAGAGCCCGACAGAGCCCGACAGAGCCCAGTAGAGCCTGACAGAGCCCGACAGAGCCCGACAGAGCCCGACAGGGCCCGACAGAGTCCGACAGAGCCCGACAGGGCCCGCCAGGGCCCGACAGAGACCGACAGGGCCCGACAGAGCCCGACAGAGCCCGACAGAGCCCGACAGAGCCCGACAGGGCCCGACAGGGCCCGACAGAGCCCGACAGAGCCCGACAGGGCCCGACAGGGCACGACAGAGCCCGACAGAGCCCGACAGGGCCCGACAGAGCCGACAGAACCCGACAGAGCCCGACAGAACCCGACAGAGCCCGACAGAGCCCAGTAGAGCCCAGTAGAGCCCGACAGAGCCCGACAGAGCCCGACAGAGCCCGACAGGGCCCGACAGGGCCCAGTAGAGCCCAGTAGAGCCCGACAGAGCCCAGTAGAGCCAGTAGAGCCCGACAGAGCCCGACAGAGCCCGACAGGGCCCGACAGGGCCCGACAGGGCCCAGTAGAGCCCGACAGAGCCCGACAGAGCCCGACAGAGCCCGACAGAGCCCAGTAGAGCCCGACAGAGCCCGACAGAGCCCGACAGGGCCCGACAGAGCCCGACAGGGCCCGACAGGGCCCGACAGAGCCCGACAGAGCCCGACAGGGCCCGACAGAGCCCGACAGAGCCCAACAGGGCCCCACAGAGCCCGACAGAGCCCGACAGGGCCCAGTAGAGCCCGACAGAGCCCGACAGAGCCCGACAGAGCCCGACAGAGCCCAGTAGAGCCCGACAGAGCCCGACAGAGCCCGACAGGGCCCGACAGGGCCCGACAGAGCCCGACAGAGCCCGACAGGGCCCAGTAGAGCCCGACAGAGCCCGACAGAGCCCAGTAGAGCCCGACAGAGCCCGACAGAGCCCGACAGGGCCCGACAGAGCCCGACAGAGCCCGACAGGGCCCGACAGGGCCCGACAGAGCCCAGTAGAGCCCGACAGAGCCCGACAGAGCCCGATAGAGCCCGACAGGGCCCGACAGGGCCCGACAGGGCCCAGAAGAGCCCGACAGAGCCCAACAGGGCCCGACAGAGCCCGACAGGGCCCGACAGAGCCCGACAGAGCCCGACAGGGCCCGACAGGGCCCGACAGAGCCCGACAGGGCCCGACAGGGCCCGACAGAGTCCGACAGAGCCCGACAGGGCCCGACAGAGCCCGACAGAGCCCAGTAGAGCCCAGTAGAGCCACACAGAGCCCGACAGAGCCCGACAGGGCCCGACAGGGCCCGACAGGGCCCAGTAGAGCCCGACAGAGCCCGACAGAGCCCGACAGGGCCCGACAGGGCCCGACAGGGCCCAGTAGAGCCCGACAGAGCCCGACAGGGCCCGACAGGGCCCGACAGAGCCCGACAGGTCCCGACAGAGCCCGACAGGGCCCGACAGGGCCCGACAGGGCACGACAGAGCCCGACAGAGCCCGACAGGGCCCGACAGAGCCCGACAGAGCCCAGTAGAGCCCAGTAGAGCCCGACAGAGCCCGACAGAGCCCGACAGAGCCCGACAGGGCCCGACAGGGCCCAGTAGAGCCCGACAGAGCCCGACAGAGCCCGACAGAGCCCGACAGGGCCCGACAGGGCCCAGTAGAGCCCGACAGAGCCCGACAGAGCCCGACAGGGCCCGACAGAGCCCGACAGGGCCCAGTAGAGCCCGACAGAGCCCGACAGAGCCCAGTAGAGCCCGACAGAGCCCGACAGAGCCCGACACGGCCCGACAGAGCCCGACAGAGCCCGACAGGGCCCGACAGAGCCCGACAGGGCCCAGTAGAGCCCGACAGAGCCCGACAGAGCCCAGTAGAGCCCAGTAGAGCCCGACAGAGCCCGACAGAGCCCGACAGAGCCCGACAGGGCCCGACAGGGCCCAGTAGAGCCCGACAGAGCCCGACAGAGCCCGACAGAGCCCGACAGGGCCCGACAGAGCCCGACAGGGCCCAGTAGAGCCCGACAGAGCCCGACAGAGCCCAGTAGAGCCCGACAGAGCCCGACAGAGCCCGACACGGCCCGACAGAGCCCGACAGAGCCCGACAGGGCCCGACAGAGCCCGACAGGGCCCAGTAGAGCCCGACAGAGCCCGACAGAGCCCAGTAGAGCCCAGTAGAGCCCGACAGAGCCCGACAGAGCCCGACAGAGCCCGACAGAACCCAACAGAGCCCGACAGGGCCCGACAGGGCCCAGTAGAGCCCGACAGAGCCCGACAGAGCCCGACAGAGCCCGACAGGGCCCGACAGGGCCCAGAAGAGCCCGACAGAGCCCGACAGAGCCCGACAGGGCCCGACAGAGCCCGACAGCGCCCGACAGGGCCTAGTAGAGCCCGACAGAGCCCGACAGGGCCCGACAGGGCCCGACAGAGCCCGACAGGGCCCAGTAGAGCCCGACAGAGCCCGACAGAGCCCGACAGAGCCCGACAGGGCCCAGTAGAGCCCGACAGAGCCCGACAGAGCCCGACAGAGCCCGACAGGGCCCGACAGGGCCCGACAGGGCCCTGTAGAGCCGACAGAGCCCCAGGGCCCGACAGGGCCCGACAGAGCCCGACAGAGCCCGACAGGGCCCGACAGGGCCCGACAGAGCCCGACAGGGCCCGACAGAGCCCGACAGGGCCCGACAGGGCACGACAGAGCCCGACAGAGCCCGACAGGGCCCGACAGGGCCCGACAGAGCCCGACAGAACCCGACAGAGCCCGACAGAGCCCAGTAGAGCCCAGTAGAGCCCGACAGAGCCCGACAGAGCCCGACAGAGCCCGACAGGGCCCGACAGGGCCCAGTAGAGCCCAGTAGAGCCCGACAGAGCCCAGTAGACCCAGTAGAGCCCGACAGAGCCCGACAGAGCCCGACAGAGCCCGACAGGGCCCGACAGGGCCCGACAGGGCCCAGTAGAGCCCGACAGAGCCCTACAGAGCCCGACAGAGCCCGACAGAGCCCAGTAGAGCCCGACAGAGCCCGACAGAGTCCGACAGGGCCCGACAGAGCCCGACAGGGCCCGACAGGGCCCAGTAGAGCTCGACAGAGCCCGACAGAGCCCGACAGAGCCCAATAGAGCCCGACAGAGCCCGACAGAGCCCGACAGGGCCCGACAGGGCCCGACAGAGCCCGACAGAGCCCGACAGGGCCCAGTAGAGCCCGACAGAGCCCGACAGAGCCCAGTAGAGCCCGACAGAGCCCGACAGAGCCCGACAGGGCCCGACAGAGCCCGACAGAGCCCGACAGCGCCCGACCAGGGCCCAGTAGAGCCCGACAGGGCCCGGCAGAGCCCGACAGAGCCCGACAGGTCCTGACAGAGCCCGACAGAGCCCGACAGGGCCCGACAGGGCGACAGGGCCCAGTAGAGCCCGACAGAGCCCGACAGGGCCCAGTAGAGCCCAGTAGAGCCCGACAGAGCCCGACAGAGCCCGACAGAGCCCGACAGGGCCCAGTAGAGCCCGACAGAGCCCGACAGCGCCCGACAGGGCCTAGTAGAGCCCGACAGAGCCCGACAGGGACCGACAGAGCCCGACAGAGCCCGACAGGGCCCAGTAGAGCCCGACAGAGCCCGACAGAGCCCGACAGAGCCCGACAGGGCCCAGTAGAGCCCGACAGAGCCCGACAGAGCCCGACAGAGCCCGACAGGGCCCGACAGGGCCCGACAGGGCCCGACAGAGCCTGACAGAGCCCGACAGGGCCCGACAGAGCCCGACAGAGCCCGACAGGGCCCAGTAGAGCCCGACAGAGCCCGACAGAGCCCAGTAGAGCCCGACAGAGCCCGACAGAGCCCGACAGGGCCCGACAGAGTCCGACAGAGCCCGACAGGGCCCGACAGGGCCCGACAGGGCCCTGTAGAGCCCGACAGAGCCCGACAGGGCCCGACAGAGCCCGACAGAGCCCGACAGGGCCCGACAGGGCCCGACAGAGCCCGACAGGGCCCGACAGAGCCCGACAGGGCCCGACAGAGCCCGACAGGGCCCGACAGGGCACGACAGAGCCCGACAGAGCCCGACAGGGCCCGACAGAGCCCGACAGAACCCGACAGAGCCCGACAGAGCCCAGTAGAGCCCAGTAGAGCCCGACAGAGCCCGACAGAGCCCGACAGAGCCCGACAGGGCCCGACAGGGCCCAGTAGAGCCCAGTAGAGCCCGACAGAGCCCAGTAGACCCAGTAGAGCCCGACAGAGCCCGACAGAGCCCGACAGAGCCCGACAGGGCCCGACAGGGCCCGACAGGGCCCAGTAGAGCCCGACAGAGCCCTACAGAGCCCGACAGAGCCCGACAGAGCCCAGTAGAGCCCGACAGAGCCCGACAGAGTCCGACAGGGCCCGACAGAGCCCGACAGGGCCCGACAGGGCCCAGTAGAGCTCGACAGAGCCCGACAGAGCCCGACAGAGCCCAATAGAGCCCGACAGAGCCCGACAGAGCCCGACAGAGCCCGACAGGGCCCGACAGAGCCCGACAGAGCCCGACAGGGCCCAGTAGAGCCCGACAGAGCCCGACAGAGCCCAGTAGAGCCCGACAGAGCCCGACAGAGCCCGACAGGGCCCGACAGAGCCCGACAGAGCCCGACAGCGCCCGACAGGGCCCAGTAGAGCCCGACAGGGCCCGACAGAGCCCGACAGAGCCCGACAGGTCCTGACAGAGCCCGACAGAGCCCGACAGGGCCCGACAGGGCCCGACAGGGCCCAGTAGAGCCCGACAGAGCCCGACAGGGCCCAGTAGAGCCCAGTAGAGCCCGACAGAGCCCGACAGAGCCCGACAGGGCCCGACAGAGCCCGACAGAGCCCGACATGGCCCGAGGGGGCCCGACAGGGCCCGACAGGGCCCAGTAGAGCCCGACAGAGCCCGACAGAGCCCAGTAGAGCCCAGTAGAGCCCGACAGGGCCCGACAGGGCCCGACAGGGCCCAGTAGAGCCCGACAGAGCCCGACAGGGCCCGACAGAGCCCGACAGAGCCCGACAGGGCCCAGTAGAGCCGACAGAGCCCGACAGAGCCCGACAGGGCCCGACAGAGCCCGACAGAGCCCGACAGGGCCCGACAGAGCCCGACAGAGCCCGACAGAGCCCGACAGGGCCCGACAGAGCCCGACAGAGCCCGACAGGGCCCGACAGAGCCCCCCAGTAGAGCCCGACAGAGCCCGACAGGGCCCGACAGAGCCCGACAGAGCCCGACAGGGCCCAGTAGAGCCCGACAGAGCCCGACAGAGCCCGACAGAGCCCGACAGGGCCCAGTAGAGCCAGACAGAGCCCGACAGAGCCCGACAGAGCCCGACAGGGCCCGACAGGGCCCGACAGAGCCCGACAGGGCCCGACAGAGCCCGACAGAGCCTGACAGAGCCCGACAGGGCCCGACAGAGCCCGACAGAGCCCGACAGGGCCCAGTAGAGCCCGACAGAGCCCGACAGAGCCCAGTAGAGCCTGACAGAGCCCGACAGAGCCCGACAGAGCCCGACAGGGCCCGACAGAGTCCGACAGAGCCCGACAGGGCCCGCCAGGGCCCGACAGAGACCGACAGGGCCCGACAGAGCCCGACAGAGCCCGACAGAGCCCGACAGAGCCCGACAGGGCCCGACAGGGCCCGACAGAGCCCGACAGAGCCCGACAGGGCCCGACAGGGCACGACAGAGCCCGACAGAGCCCGACAGGGCCCGACAGAGCCCGACAGAACCCGACAGAGCCCGACAGAACCCGACAGAGCCCGACAGAGCCCAGTAGAGCCCAGTAGAGCCCGACAGAGCCCGACAGAGCCCGACAGAGCCCGACAGGGCCCGACAGGGCCCAGTAGAGCCCAGTAGAGCCCGACAGAGCCCAGTAGAGCCAGTAGAGCCCGACAGAGCCCGACAGAGCCCGACAGGGCCCGACAGGGCCCGACAGGGCCCAGTAGAGCCCGACAGAGCCCGACAGAGCCCGACAGAGCCCGACAGAGCCCAGTAGAGCCCGACAGAGCCCGACAGAGCCCGACAGGGCCCGACAGAGCCCGACAGGGCCCGACAGGGCCCGACAGAGCCCGACAGAGCCCGACAGGGCCCGACAGAGCCCGACAGAGCCCAACAGGGCCCCACAGAGCCCGACAGAGCCCGACAGGGCCCAGTAGAGCCCGACAGAGCCCGACAGAGCCCGACAGAGCCCGACAGAGCCCAGTAGAGCCCGACAGAGCCCGACAGAGCCCGACAGGGCCCGACAGGGCCCGACAGAGCCCGACAGAGCCCGACAGGGCCCAGTAGAGCCCGACAGAGCCCGACAGAGCCCAGTAGAGCCCGACAGAGCCCGACAGAGCCCGACAGGGCCCGACAGAGCCCGACAGAGCCCGACAGGGCCCGACAGGGCCCGACAGAGCCCAGTAGAGCCCGACAGAGCCCGACAGAGCCCGATAGAGCCCGACAGGGCCCGACAGGGCCCGACAGGGCCCAGAAGAGCCCGACAGAGCCCAACAGGGCCCGACAGAGCCCGACAGGGCCCGACAGAGCCCGACAGAGCCCGACAGGGCCCGACAGGGCCCGACAGAGCCCGACAGGGCCCGACAGGGCCCGACAGAGTCCGACAGAGCCCGACAGGGCCCGACAGAGCCCGACAGAGCCCAGTAGAGCCCAGTAGAGCCACACAGAGCCCGACAGAGCCCGACAGGGCCCGACAGGGCCCGACAGGGCCCAGTAGAGCCCGACAGAGCCCGACAGAGCCCGACAGGGCCCGACAGGGCCCGACAGGGCCCAGTAGAGCCCGACAGAGCCCGACAGGGCCCGACAGGGCCCGACAGAGCCCGACAGGTCCCGACAGAGCCCGACAGGGCCCGACAGGGCCCGACAGGGCACGACAGAGCCCGACAGAGCCCGACAGGGCCCGACAGAGCCCGACAGAGCCCAGTAGAGCCCAGTAGAGCCCGACAGAGCCCGACAGAGCCCGACAGAGCCCGACAGGGCCCGACAGGGCCCAGTAGAGCCCGACAGAGCCCGACAGAGCCCGACAGAGCCCGACAGGGCCCGACAGGGCCCAGTAGAGCCCGACAGAGCCCGACAGAGCCCGACAGAGCCCGACAGGGCCCGACAGAGCCCGACAGGGCCCAGTAGAGCCCGACAGAGCCCGACAGAGCCCAGTAGAGCCCGACAGAGCCCGACAGAGCCCGACACGGCCCGACAGAGCCCGACAGAGCCCGACAGGGCCCGACAGAGCCCGACAGGGCCCAGTAGAGCCCGACAGAGCCCGACAGAGCCCAGTAGAGCCCAGTAGAGCCCGACAGAGCCCGACAGAGCCCGACAGAGCCCGACAGGGCCCGACAGGGCCCAGTAGAGCCCGACAGAGCCCGACAGAGCCCGACAGAGCCCGACAGGGCCCGACAGAGCCCGACAGGGCCCAGTAGAGCCCGACAGAGCCCGACAGAGCCCAGTAGAGCCCGACAGAGCCCGACAGAGCCCGACACGGCCCGACAGAGCCCGACAGAGCCCGACAGGGCCCGACAGAGCCCGACAGGGCCCAGTAGAGCCCGACAGAGCCCGACAGAGCCCAGTAGAGCCCAGTAGAGCCCGACAGAGCCCGACAGAGCCCGACAGAGCCCGACAGAACCCAACAGAGCCCGACAGGGCCCGACAGGGCCCAGTAGAGCCCGACAGAGCCCGACAGAGCCCGACAGAGCCCGACAGGGCCCGACAGGGCCCAGAAGAGCCCGACAGAGCCCGACAGAGCCCGACAGGGCCCGACAGAGCCCGACAGCGCCCGACAGGGCCTAGTAGAGCCCGACAGAGCCCGACAGGGCCCGACAGGGCCCGACAGAGCCCGACAGGGCCCAGTAGAGCCCGACAGAGCCCGACAGAGCCCGACAGAGCCCGACAGGGCCCAGTAGAGCCCGACAGAGCCCGACAGAGCCCGACAGAGCCCGACAGGGCCCGACAGGGCCCGACAGGGCCCTGTAGAGCCCGACAGAGCCCGACAGGGCCCGACAGAGCCCGACAGAGCCCGACAGGGCCCGACAGGGCCCGACAGAGCCCGACAGGGCCCGACAGAGCCCGACAGGGCCCGACAGGGCACGACAGAGCCCGACAGAGCCCGACAGGGCCCGACAGGGCCCGACAGAGCCCGACAGAACCCGACAGAGCCCGACAGAGCCCAGTAGAGCCCAGTAGAGCCCGACAGAGCCCGACAGAGCCCGACAGAGCCCGACAGGGCCCGACAGGGCCCAGTAGAGCCCAGTAGAGCCCGACAGAGCCCAGTAGACCCAGTAGAGCCCGACAGAGCCCGACAGAGCCCGACAGAGCCCGACAGGGCCCGACAGGGCCCGACAGGGCCCAGTAGAGCCCGACAGAGCCCTACAGAGCCCGACAGAGCCCGACAGAGCCCAGTAGAGCCCGACAGAGCCCGACAGAGTCCGACAGGGCCCGACAGAGCCCGACAGGGCCCGACAGGGCCCAGTAGAGCTCGACAGAGCCCGACAGAGCCCGACAGAGCCCAATAGAGCCCGACAGAGCCCGACAGAGCCCGACAGGGCCCGACAGGGCCC